>NC_141032.1:29315000-29617500 GCF_052040795.2 Danio rerio
GTCCATAGTCATATCGGGGTGACATAAACACAATATGTCTCTTTTTAAAATTTCCTGGCGTCTTTTAAATTGAAGCCCACTGCAACGTGGAGTTGCAGAGCGCGGTTTCCCCGCCCACTGAATTGATTGAAAGCCATGTATTAACATGTCTCCATAGTAATGTGTATAATTATATCCACAAGACAGGACGTGCGCAAAGCAACTGGTATTAAAAGATCTGTTCAGCTCGCTGTGATCATCAATCATCATCAAATGTGATCAAGAATGAGTTTTACAAGTTTAAAATGTTTTTTTTTTTTTAAACAATGCGTGCTTGTAATGAATTACCACAGCTATGTGTCAGTGCAATTATAAAAGACGATGCTTCAATCTCGATTTGTGGATATTAAATCAGGTTTATTTTGCACATTAACATAACAGATATTCAAACAGCAGTGGAAATTAACGTGTATCCTGTCACATTTGTTGCACAAAATCAGTGAAAAGTTAAACATGTGTGCTGTGTGTGTGTCTGTGTGTGTGTGTGAACTTTGTATCAACTTTGTGTGTGACTCATCGTTGCAGACAGACTTAAATTAACTTGACAACAAATACATCAAATAATCATTGGTAAAGTTCTTACTGTAGTATTTCTCACAAACGTTACATGAGATCTGCTTCCTTCATGTCTGTTACTGTGCTGTTTATCTGATGCAGCTTAGACGGAGATGGAGGCACACTCTGATGCTGTGTTCACACCAGACACGGACGAAGCGTCAATTGTGAGCGATTTACATGTTAGGTCAATGCAAAGACATGAACTGACATCCTGCAATGTAAAACGTGCGATTGAGGCTGTGCGAATGACGTGATTTGCGCGAATAAACCGCAAGTTAAGCAATTACGTGATTGACGCACTTAACACATGTTTCATGCGCATTGCTTGAGTTGAAGAATCTGAACTTTAACTGACATTCACGCCGCGTTAATTAGTCAGGAGCTTGCTCTTGTAGGGGCGTAATTATGACGTATAGCGTAATTATGAACAGCGTAGCTGTTGGTGTCCCAGGGGGATATCCTCCTGCCCACACCGACAACAGTTCATGAAACTAAGCTCGGCTCATTCAGAAGCACCACTAAAAGCCTACATCAACAAAATATAGTTTCTGGAGGAGTTTATGTACTCACAGAGCTGGGTGCACCTCAAGATGGATCTATTGGACTCAAACACAGCTTTAAACAAATCGACTGTTTTTTAGTCTTTCTAAAGCACATAAACGCAGCTATTCTCTCAATAAAGTCCATGTTAGCCATTTAGCAATGAAGCTAGAGTCACTTGGCAGACAGAAGCTCTGCCCATGATGCGAATCCACGTCTATTTTGAAGTAAATTTGATGCGCGAAGGAAGCAGATTTGACACGAGAATGAAGAGAGTGAACTCAAAATTTTCACATGTCTATTTACGCACGAATAGTGTCTGGTGTGAACACAGCATGAAAGGTACATGGGAACGTTAAAGGCACAGGCAACAAACACAGCGACATTGTGTTTAGAGCAGAAAATTACAACTTTCTAAAAGGTATAATAAATAATCTGATGGGTGTTTTGAGCTAAAACTTTACATATTCTATAGACACAAAATACTTTTTTAAATCTTAAGATCTTAAATCTTGAAAAAGGGGTAACATACAGTGGAATGAACCGCCAACTTATAGAGCACATTTTTACGCAGCGATGCTCTTCCAGCCACAACCCATCTTTGGGAAATCCTAAAAATATTATTATCTTATTATCTTTTTCCTTAGTAGTTCAGTCGATAATTTTCTGTTTAAACAATTTTAAGTGCTTTCACAAACTGCATCTCAACAAAATGTTTGCATGAAGTGACTAACTGGCTTTTGATATGATATTGCAAAATATGCTGCAGCCCCAGTGTTATCCTCTCCTACACTTGACACACCATGCACCCACCAAGGTCATTCACACTTAAGGCTGGCTGTGGAAATGAAAAGCAGCAGAACTTACGGTGACTAAAAGCAAGGCAATATAGATGCCAATTTAAAAGACGGTCAAGCAAAGTGTCGTGTGTACAAGAAAGTGGCAAATAATTTACCAACAAAATCATGAATGGAAAGAAGATGAGAAAATGAATACATCTGTTACATAAAGTGATCTGTGATGTTCTGATTCTGGCAGAGGAGAAATATAAAAATATTATATTCACCGACCAAGCCTGAACCTATTCAACACCGGACTGGAGGCTGGCAGCATGATGGCTCCTGGCCAAATGTGCTAACTGTGCAGCGAGAGATTGCAGAGCCTCCGCTGTGCCAAACTGTGTTGAAATTAACCCAGTAATCAGAAACATTATGTTCTTGTGGGGAGAGCCCAGGCGATTGGCAGATGGCTAAGAGCATTAGAGAGATACCTGCCAAACGTTAGCCTCCTCTATTCTCCTGCTGCGAAAGCCATTGTGCTGTGGAGTGTCTGCAGCATATGGCGGCGTAAATATTGTCTGATATTATAATTATGAACAGCATAATCTAATAATTAATCATGCACATGCTCGCATATTCAATACTCAAGCAGACACATACTGGAGGTGAGCCATTTGTATATTATGCAGGTTGGGAAACCATGGCAGATGCCACAAGACTAGTTTTGTCTACTGTGCTTGTGATGGTTTAATCTGCACTGTTGATCAATTTTGATGTGAAGATGCTGGAATTGACATGAAGATGTAAAGATTTTCACACAGAGCAAAGCACTGTATATTTATCAGCGATTCACTAGATTTTTTTTGCAAGAGCCACATCTGTATCATAAAGGATAATACACATCCAGCCAGTGGTTTTGACAGAATAAAAGCTGACAGGGTGGGCATTGTCAGTGTTCTTCCCACTCACAGTCACCTGATTCACCCAATTCTCTATTACCGTAATCAGCAAGATCCCTGTAACCCGAATACTAATCACTTCGTGCTCCTCCACATCATCCCCACTCATCACAGTCACCCATAAATACCTGCATGCTCCCTTTTAGTGTCTGGCCTCGTTGCATCGAGAAGGACAAATCACGCTCAGTCTATTCCATTTCTTTTCGGCTTAGTCCCTTTATAAATCGGTCCTGTCAGGGGTTGCCACAGCAGAATGAGCTGCCAACTTATGTTTTAGGCAGGGGATACCCATCCAGCGGCAACCCCACACTGGGAAACAACCATACCTTTCAACACTCCCGTTTTTCCTGGGAGTCTCCAGTATTTCAGACCCATCTCCCGCCCATCTCCCGTATTGTTCTGTCTCCCAGAAAACTCCCAGAATTCCACACAGGAATGCCAACTGACCTAGCACGGGACTAGAACGAGCGTACTTCTTGCTGTGAGGTGACCATGCTACCCATTGCACCACCGTGACGTTCCTATTACAATTTTATCAGAGTTATACTTACCATAACTGCTGACTGTATACCCAGAGTGTCTCTTCTTAGTGTGAAGCTTTCCTGGTTGTGTGTTTCCCAATTCTGTTTCTTCATCTTTGTCATCACTCACCAGTTCACTCCATCCCTGTTCTCCTTCTGCAAGATAAAGACTTTACCTGTTGGACATTTCATCTGTGAAAATCATCCTTGACAATAAACTGTTTACTTAATTCTTGTCTGGTCCTCCTTCTGTGACATAATCACTCTGAAGGGTTACATTTTGCAATAACTGCAAATACTGTTTGAATAACCACAATATCACCACAAAAACTATTGGTTGGTTAACCAAAACCATAGTTTATTTGTGGTTACCATTGTTTATCTACAAATCATGCAATGCTTTTGTTATCTGTTAAATTTGTTATCTGTATTGGTATTTTTGTTGTTTGTATTTTGTTGATGGAAAGACAGAAGAACAAATGTCAGCGTACAGGAGGCAAGACAGCAGCACTGAAGCCTGTATCATCAACAACCAGCTGAGGTCACCTAGTGCGAATGTCTGATGATCGTCTCCTTAAGCAGATCTTCTGAACAGAAAAAGGGCAAACATCATCAAATGGAGATCCATCGTCAGTGAAGGTACAGCAAAGTTTGAGAACAAATGTATCGCAGAATCCAACAAAAAATAAATAAAAAGACGGCACCAGAAGGAGGAACAGCAACAACCTTGGACATCACTCCCCGGAGGAACAACTGTAGGGACGTTTCACAGTTTTAACCCAAAAATGGTCAGTCTCTCAATTGAAGCAGAGCCGGAGTCAGAGATTCAATTTAAGAAATTTACTAAAGATAGTTTGCAGCCTTATCAGCTGAAACCAGCTTCAACATACGCAATAGAGTTCATAGGCTGCTCTGCTTACGATCACAAAACATTAACAATTATACATTTACATAACGTCATTAACTGTGTCATACATATAGGGGCTTTAACCGAATAACATATAGGTGTATAAAACACTGATAGACTTCAAAAATTTCCTTGTGGGTCCATGTGTCCATCTCTGAACAATATCTCAATATCTCAAGCATACAAACATCAGACAGCCACTAGGCTGTTCAGAGCTGACCCCAGACCTGTGAAAGGATCCACAATCGAATAGAACACACACACTCAAAGTACAATCTGTTTCTAAGCCAAGGCTCATAGTACTCTCAGACATTTTTATCAAAACTGGTCAAAAAACAGTATAATCTACATCCAAACTGGCAGCTTACGTGAAAACATTAACTTTAAAAGATTTAATACAGATTTAAAATGGCAAATATCACTTTAGACATAATTAACACATAGCAAATAACAATTTTAACAGTTGTTTCCAATTCTTCAAGAGTCCAGGTCTACTCGAGAGGTCTCCATGACCTCTGACCTGGCTGGGTAGATCCTGAGGAAGCAAATCATTTTGTATACAGAAAAGCAATGACACACATATTGTTCCAGTTTAACTCTGACGTGGGATGACACTAAGGTCATCCTATAACTCAGCCTCTTAAACATTCAGCTTTATTAATAATCATAATAAGAAAGACCATCATTCTCAACTTGCCAGAGGGATAGCCAGATGACGATGATTTTGTTGATATCTTATAATCTATTTAGTATAACATTATCATTGTTGCAACACAGCAAAAAATAAATAAAATAAAAAATACAACACTTCTACAGTCTAATTCATTTTCAATATAGCAGAGAGAGTTTTGTTTTAATTCAAGAGTTCACACTTAGCTGATGATTGATTATAAATCGTGTTGTGTATGCTGCGCAGGAGGGAGCCCTGAGCTCAATAGATCCTCAAGCCCTGAGCTTCCTCCCGTGAGCAGAACTCCCCTGCTTATTTGGGGCTAATAACAAATTGCTTTATGAGGAAAAATACTGTTGGCTATAGGAACATGATTATAATGCCAATTTGGTTTGGTCAGATTACGTACATGTCCTTGGATGGTGGGAGCAAACCGGGGAGCCCACACCAACACGGGGAAAACATGCAAACGTCACACAAAATGCCAACCAGTCCAGCAAGGACCGGAACCAGCAATGTTGTTGCTGTGATGCAACAGTGCTAACCACATGGCCGCCGGGCCGCCCAATCTAATAAAAAAAGTGCAAGAGGAATACGGAAAGACAGGGGATTTTTCACGATGAAGATAACTGCGGTATAAGGACCATGGTTATTTATAGTGAAATAAATCAAATAGGAATCATCTGATTGGAAAATCGTGGGTCGAGCTGTGATCAGTCATAAGTATATGCTTCTCTCGAAATTAGTTTATAAATGAACTTCACTTAAATCGAACCTGCCAAGTATGAATACCCTCCAAGACTTATTTTGAGTACTAACACAAACTTGGATTTTGCAAACTGTGATAAAGTCAGTTCGAGTTTTACTCTCCACATCTCTGTCTCTCATTCTCTTTTTTATTTCTGTTTAAAGGAAGTTACAATATGAACAAAAACAGCCTGTGAACACACAAACTCATAAATACAATGATGTGATCTAGATTAGCCTTACAGTCACCTTAGATCAACAGATTACATAAGTCAAGTGATTTAATGAGCTTAAGTTTTTAGACAAATACAGAGAGAGAGAGAGAGAGAGAGAGAGAGAGAGAGAGAGAGAGAGAGAGACAGGGAGAGCACATCTATCCTTGATCTGTCATGTAATGTAGTTTCCATCAGAGGGAACTGTTGAACCTAACTTAATTAACTCAGGCCAGTAGCCAGCCTGGTGTAAAGGGTGTTTTTTTCTCAAAAAGTGGACCTTTTTTGCAGTTATTCACCTCATTTTCTTTTTAATTAAGAGATTTAAATACCACATTTAGGTGACATTTTAGCTGAATTAGCTTGTTCAAATCGCTCTTTTTGATTTACCAAAATATTTCCTAAATATTTAGATTAAAGAAACATGACAACATGTTTATTTTTAAAATACAAATTTATTACATCATATATCATTAAAGGGGTAGCACGGTGGCGCAATGGGTAGCACAATCACCTCACAGCAAAAAGGTTGCTGGTTCAAGCCTCGGCTGGGTCAGTTGGCATTTCTGTGTGGAGTTTGCATGTTCTTCCCGTGTTGGCATGGGTTTCTTCCATGTGCTAGTTTCCCCCACAGTCCACAGACATGGTACAGGTCAATTGGGTAAGCTAAATGGGCCGTAGTTAATGTGAATGAATGTGTATGGGTGTTTCCCAGAGATGGAAAAAAAAAGTTTACTTGTAAAAAAAAGTTTATTTAAAAATTAATGGATAACAACAATGGCTAAAATAGTGTTTCAACTTATTGTAATATGGGCTGCTTTTGGTGTTTCACGCTTTTTTATTGGTCTTGCTTTTCAAGAATAAGGTCCAAGGTTTAGAGTAAGTTACTTGTTAAATGTTTTCTCTATTCAAAAACAATACAGTAGCGAAAGATGACTTCTCTTATGTCAGATGTTTTCTTGCACAGCTGGATGTTTGACTTATAAAAACAATTGTTTGCATTGGCCAAAACTGATTAGCTGAAGTCACACCACGATTCTGCTTGGTCTTATAAAGTCTTTTTCAATAGGTAATTTTTTTACTATTTATGATGGCATAGCAGTCAAAATAGGACAAATGAGCTCATGTATGGGATAAATTCTGGACCTTTGTCAGTGAGGTTGGGGCCTAGTACATTATAAAATAATTATGTACACACAGCATTTAGGCTGCGAATAAATCTCGGCGACAAGAGAAAAAGCGTTAGAAAATGTTAATGAACTGTACTACATCTCCCTCTGCTGGTTAAACTAATAACACACAAGGAAAAAACAGTAAATACATGCTCCTAATGAAAACAAATTGTATATGTTTAGATAATACGTCCGTGTGAAATATACATTTCTAAATAACATTACATATTTTACAGCTGAACTAAATGACTGAAATTCGTTTCAGCAACACTTTTTAGACACAATTGTTTTGCTCAGGCAACGGCCTAATTGGGAAACACCAATGACACACACATACACACACACAAACACACACACACAAACATACGCACAAACATACAGTTACAAAGTTGCAGTAATTTCTCTCAGGCCCGTAAACAGAGTTTCCCCACCCCCCACTGACGAAGGTCCAGAATTTATCCCATACAATAGCTCATTTGTCCTATTAGACTTGTTATGCCATCATAAGTTATCAAAATAACCCATCGAAAAATTCCTTAAGACCAAGTGGATTGTGATGCAAAAGTCAACTTTCATTTGTTGATATAGAGAAAACATTCTATAAGTAACTTTTATTCTAAATCTTGGACCTTATTCTTAAAAGAAAAAAAAACACATTACATTCTGAGACTGAGGACAGTTGAATGTGCTGGCCAGTTTGTTATTCGCCTAATAAATAACAATAGCATCTTTAAACTTTAACAGATTCCTATTTTCCCCCTGATACAAAGTAGCCTAAAATAAATGCCCTTCATATATCTTTATTTTAAATCTTTAGAAAATGTTTTGGTCCATTAAAAAGTGACAATCAGACAAGCTAATCCAAGCAAAACAATGTCGCTAAAATGCAGAATTGAAATCTTATAATTAAATAGAAAAAAATCTCATGAATTAAATCGAATAACTGCAAAAAAAGTCAACATTTTGAGAAAAAAGAACCAGCCTTTTCACTAGGCTGGCTATGGGCCTATCTCTATTGCATTTATGGCAAACAAAAGTCAATAAACAACATGTGTAAACAAAATTATTCTACATGATATTACACTGAATGTATTTTTTCCAACTCTCATCCACTTATGGCAAATACAAAGGTTTAAAAAACGTAGAAAACCAAATCGCTACAAAATAAGCACTTGGCAAAGCACTGTTATTAAACATTGGTAAATAAAGTTAGAAATGAAGGAGTGCCAAAACGTCAGAGGAAATGACGTTGGCGAGGTTTTCTCCCCAAGTGTGTACGGTATGGTCCGTATTTTGCCTCCGCCAGACAAATACGTTCCCATATACTTACTTTCCCGAACATATATTCACTATCTTGACCAGATTCAATACGCAAAGAAAACCGTACACGATACGAATGTTTATAAACGTGTGTATGCTTATTTTACCTTTAATATTGCTCGCAAACCCCATCACTTTGAATGTAAACACGTCCTGACAAAACGCATGCGCACTGAGACAAACGCACTCGTATATTGGGACATTGTGCAGATTCGAGCCTGAAAATGGGGGACAAACAGCAATAAAAGTAGGATAGAACGCTCATTTGGGACCTGTTTGTTCTGATTATTGGTTTTTGCAAATCCGACATAGACATGTAGTATAGAATGCTGGCAAACTCGCAGTATAACGAAAACGATTTGGTATATTAGCACCTCGTTTGCTAACAGCGGCTAGCTAGCATCAGGATCAAAATGGAGGCAGGCTATTTATTATTAGCTCAAGTTAAAATGGTTCGTGCCTCTTGAACCATAAACCGAAAACCAAACCACGTCTAGCTGTAACGTTTGGTATAATAAGTGCGTGCATGTTTTATCGGTAGTGAGATTCAGTGATCTGATTTGGACAGTGAACATTTATGGCTGTCTAGTATGTGATTGCGTTTGGTGCTTTTTTCAATATTTGATCACGGAGTGGGTTTATATAACCTTGTAGTGGAAGTCATGTTGCAAACAGACAGGAAGCCTGCGTTATTTTGTGTGCAGTTTTCATATTTGCAATGCATTCAGTGGGATCTTGAAACAAACATTTGCAACTATCAATTATCATTTTGCTTTCTTGATTCTTATTTTACGATTTATGTTTTTCAAGTCTGCAGACAAGCCTCTATTGGAGCCATGGTTCATCGTGTAGAGGTTTTCCTTCGCCATGAATATGCGACCCGAATGCTTTTCTAAAGCAGGATTGTACTCAAAGAAGTGTGACTTCAGCCCATCTCAAACAAGACATCCAGTTAGTGCCCAAAGAGAGCTCAGAGATCCTCTATGTGACACACCAGACGACACTAGAGAACATCTGATCTCGCAAAAGAACTTAGAACGGGCTTCATTGCCTTCAAAGCCTGGCAGAGAGTTGATCGTGGCTTCAGAGGCTGGCTCTGTGGGCACAGAAACACTGTCATCTCAAGCTAAACAAATGGGGGGTGAAGGCACCCCTGTAAAAAGTAAAACTCCTTTTGGACAGACCAACGCCATTGATAACAAGCCAGAGTTTGTATCCATGAATTCTCATATTAATTCTAGAGACCCTGTTGGTGAGAAAAATGCTAAAGAGACTATGGGGTCATCTCACGAACACTCCGAGGGTAAAAGGACCAATATGAAGAAGATCAGTGGCAATCCTCATGCACAAGCCACTTGCCTTAAACAACTGCTGTTGCTTCAACTGGACTTGATCGAGCAACAACAGCAACAGCTGCAGTCTAAGGACAAGGAAATAGATGAACTCAAATCAGACAGAGACACGGTATGTGCACTTAGGGTTAGAACTTTTTTTGAGCAGAAAATGCAATCGGTTGATCAAAAGTGTCAGAAAACCCATGTCAAATAAAAGCTGTTTGTTTATATTAATGATTTGATTCCCCAAATTTCAAATACTTAGAAGAGTACAGAAAACCTTCGTGACTAAAATCAAGATTATTCCACAAAATATGAGCAACACCTTTGAAGTTAAAACATTGGGGTTGCGTTGTCTAAATATAATCCAAACATGACACCAAATCTGCATATTGAATGATTTTTTTAAGGATCATGTCATACTGAAGATTACAGGTATTATGCTGAATCTGGCCCCAACGTTTGATTGATAATATGATTTTGGCTTATTGCTTGTACTTGCAACAATTTTCACTTTATTTCTGTTGAATGTGATCTTCTTTCAAACAGCTGCTTGCCCGCATTGAGCGAATGGAACGTCGTTTGCAGTTGTTAAGCAAGGAACCACGTGACAAGAGGCTCTTCCAGCCTTTAGAGAGATGGGTTCCAGACACCGATGACTTTTGGGAATCAGATTTAGGCGACAGCCCACAAACTCAGGCATCCAAGTCAAGTGGCAAAGTGCAAAAGCGGTAAGAATAGGCTATTTTTAATTGTCATTCTTTCTGTGATTTTTATTTTTCAAATCAATTGTTTGGTCATAAACTGGTTTTGCCTTGGCTGATTCGAGCTGTAATCACTAAACTAGAAAATTAAGCGCAACCGAAACAAAGACGCAAAGGTCAAGAGGCAAGTCCTCAAGGACAACTCCCCAAAAATCAGACACAAGAGGGCCATCGCCATGTCAGCGTGAGCTGCGGAGCAAGGAGACCCCAGAGAAGGCAAGCACTGGGAAATCGTCCAGAAAGACAGACCAGCATGCAGAGGAAGGAAGCAGCAAAGAAGCAGATGAACTTCCTTACATGACAACCACTGAAATGTACTTATGCTGCTGGGAGCCTCCAGATTCATCATTACAGGAAGATTGTCCTAAGAAAGAAGAGGATGTTGCAAGTAAGTTTCTGGTTCAAATACAGAATGCCTTATTTAAACGCTGGTTTACTAATTGTTATGTGAAAACTATTTTCCCAGTACCATCGTGGAGGGAAAACATTATGGAACCCCTAAAGGAGGAGGATGCAGCTGATCTCCCTGAAGTAAGACTCGTCAATTGTGTTGAACAGGAATCTTGGCTATGATGTTCACTGTCATTAATCGTTTTTTTTTTTTTTTTTTGTAGAGTCTTGATGACAGCGTTTTCCTGAAAAGACATGCCAAGTTAGAGCTTGATGAGAAGAGGCGAAAAAGGTGAGATCTTCAGTGTCACAGAAACCATCTTAATACGCTGATTTAGTGCTCAAGACATTTATTTTTATTGTTTGTTTAAATAAAGTTTGCTATTTTCAGTTTTTTAATGAGCAGATAATTCAAAAGAACAGCATTCACAGTGATATCCCAGAATAAAATAACTCCTCTTCTGATGATGAAAGAAATTAATAGGTATTCTTTGATGCAAGTGCCTGAAGGAACAAATAATCATTTTTCTTTATTGTCTTGCATCTTTTCTCCTCCTTAGATGGGACATTCAGAGAATTCGTGAACAGCGTATGCTTCAAAGACTGCAGCAGCGCATGGAGAAGAAGAAACCGAATGTTGTTCAGGAGAGCGAGCCAGAGGTGTCCTCGTTTCATCCCGATTTGGAAAATGGTGTGACCCTCAGGCATTTCATACAGTATTTATTTATGAATGCCTTTCATTACAACTTCTCATATTTTCTTTTATTTTTGTACAGTGGAAGCCATCATGGTGACACCCTTTCTGCCCGTAGTGGCATTTGGACGGCCTTTGCCCAATTTGACACCACAGTAAGAGCTTTTTTTCTTTTTGACATGTTTTGCATTTTCACATAAAAGTTGAAGTACAATTTAAGTGTCATGTAATGTGTCAGTCCTCTTTTATCTTCTGTCAGGAACTTTGAGTTGCCCTGGCTCGATGAAAAAAGTAAAGGTCGTGTCGAAAGCCAGAAGAAACAAACTCCACACAGGACCTGTCGGAAATGAGTCGCAGAGATTCTGGCCACATGTCTGGCTTGAGAACCACATCCTGGAGCGATACTTCACAACATCACATTAAAGCAGAATTTGATCAGTCGTGTGATGGCATCTGCACTCAATCCGCTCACTCAAAGACTGTTTATTCGAGAAGGAAAAGGCAGCAATACAGCTTTGTTTCCTGATAATAAAGCACCAGCTGCCCGGAGTACTGCTATTTTAGTTCCTCACATTCAGTGTGTGGCCTTGTTTTGAACCTTTACTTTACTTGTAGTCCTCTTCTGGGTACTTCGACTAAGGTGAAGTGATATCGGTTATTGCAGGCTTCACTGCAAACACTGTTTTAATGTCCACTAAACTGGTTATGGAGTATTGCTGCACATTTGCATGTAATGCCTCAGTAGATTTGTGTTGAGAATGACGTTTGCTTTTGAAAATGTAATTGTGCATGAATGTCATGAATATCCTATGCCTAAAAATGTACATATTTTTGTAAGCATAGTGTAGTTATTTAGATAGGAAAGATATTGGCAGGATTAGAAGAGTTTCCTGATGTAAACAAGTTGCAAGAATTATTTGTATGGCTGTTCACGTGTCAACAAATCGGTTCAGCATCCCATGCTGGTTTAAGGACGCTGCCCTAATGTTATTTTTGGATTCAGAAGTTGGTTTGCTGATGATGTTTTTGATGTACCTCAAAAATCTTGATTGAAAATACATTTATTTTACGCTTCTGTTTGCTTTAAACCTCATCCATGTCCAAAAGTGTTGTTGTGTCTTTATTAATTTAGCATACATTCTGTGCCTCATGGGAGTCATTTCAGAGCATTTGTTGTGGTCCCTAAAGATTTCTTCCTAAACATCTTGTTCTATCTAACAGTGAAAATCTGATTCTGTATGTGTGTGTGTATAAATGCTAATTCTCATCAGCACACATATCAATAGTTTTGGTTTCTTGTGAATGTGTACAACTGGATCTCTGTACATAGCTTTACTCACATCCATTGGCTGTAAATAAGGAAAATGTTGCTGTTATTTTTTTATTTAATGTCAGAAATGTTGTATGTTCAGCATAGATATTAAAATGATAGGATTATTTACAAAATAAGAACTTTTGTTTTTCAAAAAAATAAAAACAACACGCTACAGTGATTCAACAATTGATGCTTGTTTTTTTTTTAAAGTTATATACTTGAAGTGGATCAAAGCCTTTTATTTATTACAGCTATTCTTGTTAATTTATTTATTTTTTATTTCCCAAATCACTGGATTTGAAATAGATGGCAAAATTATGAGAACAGCACATTCAATCTAATAATCTTATGTTATTATGTCTAAGTCCATCACATTTATTAATATTCAAGTTGCATGATGAGATCCACAAAACTTGAGACACATGTAACATTATATCATTATGAAATAAGTGAACAAATAACAGAATAAAATTATTCCCTTCATAGAAAGTGAAAAAATGTTTATTGAGACAAAAAAATATGCAAAACCAGAAATAATTTGTCAAAATATACCACCTCTTTTAATTCACCATGAGATAAATACACTAGTTATATTTCTTTTGATTTTTACAAACAAGTCTAGATTATTTTACGATAAAACAAGCTTTGGAAAACTGCCGCCAAATTATTATCTTTTTTTTCCAAACGAAATGATCAAAGTTAAAGAGATTTTGCCTTGTTCATAAACCTTTAAGTTTATGAAGGTTTATAGTTTAATGAACAAGCCTAAGTGTAGGCACTATAGATTCAATCAATCTGGTAAACAAATATATGAACCACCACATTTATTAGATGAAGGTATTTACTACTAAAAGATCACAATGAAAATATTATGATAGTATAATAGCGTGGGTATTTCAGCAGTTCTCTGCTATACTTTTATATAAACAGATTGAAAAGTGGAGTGACTTTTTGCATCACATATATAAAAAGATCTGTGCCTATTAGAATAAGGGATGAGCAGTTTTTATATCACTGAAATATTTAGTGTTAAAGTGTCTGCTAAAGATCAACTTGAAATTTTGGAGTAACAGATACTCTGTTGGCTTTATCACCTTTAAAAAGACTTGGGAGCAGTCTGATGCATTGCATCTTCATTTGGGTTACGTGTTTGATAACATTTAAACAGCACATGTCATAAAGAGAGACAGAAAACCAAAGAGACGCATTCAAGCGTCTCATGTCAGAAAAAAACAACAGCATTCAACCCCCCCTTCTTTGCATCATCAGTCTACATTTTAGTGAAGCGAACTCTTGACCGAAACCTGAAAGTCTTTTCCTTCTCAGTCTCTTCTGAGATTATTCAGTCTCTCTTCCAAGTCAGCATCAGCATCGGCCAGCGTAGGCTGCGGCTCAGCTTTCTTCCCAGCAGCAACCGACAGACTTCCTCCAGTAGCAGGCAGGTCTGTTCAATTGAACAGAGAAGTCAATATAATCACAAGCCAATGCATTATTTTAAAGAGCAGTAACTGCTGTAATTTTTTACACTTACTTGAAAGTTCATCAGACAGAGTCAGACCCAGCTCATCAAGAACTTGAGAAACAACAGCATCACTGCATATAAGCAAAAAGAGTGCATGTGAGGAAAGTGCAGGGTCTGTTATGTAGCAATAATATTTTAAGTCTTTTGGGGGGGAGGGGCTTGTTTTGTTTTACTTGACCCTGCCAATATGACAACCATTCTTTTATACATGATTCATTTAGCTTTTAAAATTCAGATTCATTAAGTCAATTAGTAGACATTTTTGTCCAAAGAGATTCAACAAGATGAAACAATACACACAAGAAAGGAATTGATAGTACTAGAATTAAGAGCTACAGTAAGGAGGAGAGGTGAATTACTTTTTAATTAGAGGTTTACTGAACATTTAATACACGGGCACAAATATATAGGTGAAGTCAAAATTATTGTCTGTTATGTAAATATTTTTTTATATTTCCCAAATGATGTTTAACAGAGCAAGACAATATATATATATATATATATATATATATATATATATATATATATATATATATATATATATATATATATATATATATATATATATATATAATCTTTTGTAGAAGGTCTTATTTGTTTTATTTCAGATAAAATAAAATGAGTTAATGAAAAATATCTAGTAAAATATTATGTACTTTCATCATGGCAAAGATAAAATAAATGTTTTATTAAAACTAGAAAAATAAGAAATCAGTTATTAAAACTATTACACAAACCTTTCCGTTAAACAAAAATTGGGAGAGAAAAAATATACAGGGGGCTAATAATTCTGACTTCAACTGTATATTCAGACACGGGTTTTAATTAAATAATATTTTACTTGATTTCAAGTATTGATTTTACTACATTACAAGAATAATGCAAAAAGTGTTGGTGTCAATTAGCAAATATTCATAAAAATGTACATTTATTCATGCTCACCTCTCCTCTTCATCATCTTCATCTCCCATCGCATCATCAATTGCATCATTCATCATCTCCTCCTTCATGTCCATGATTTCACTTTGGCGCTCAAACTCCATCATGATCTTCTGGATCTGTGGCAACTTTAACTGTATTAAGAGAAAAAAGGAATAAATATCAACGCACGCGTAAGAACAAACTATCTGTTGGCAGGACTTTTTAGCGGATGTACAGTACCTGTCTGTTCATGGTGGCCATAGCTTTGGTGACTCCTTTCATGGCCTGCGCCATGCTGTTGTTTGATTTGAGGGTTTGAATTTTAAGGCTGACAGCTTGAATATTGGCTCTCATCATGATGAACTTCTTAACATATCGTCTTGTACGAACCAAATCCTTAGCCATGATCTTTACAGCATCCTACAGGAGAAAGAATATTGCTTGTAAATGAATGTAAAAAAGTCAACCAAATATCAAATGACACCTCATTACCATCTGTCCTTGTTTGGCCATTTTTTTTATGTCTGCGATTATTTTCTTTTCCTGCTGCTCCAGTCTCTGCCGTTCTCTGTCTAGATCCCGCATGGCTCTATTTAATGCTCTTTGATTCTGTCTGAGCATCTCCTCAGGAGTCTTTCTCCTTCCAAACAGGAACTCCATCTGACGAACAAAATAGAGAGCAATTAGGAGGACAATTTTAAGTGTTTCTATGATCTGTTAAACATCCAAATGGCATTAGAGGGCACTTAAGTCATTCATTTATGCTCCTTCGGCTTAGTATCTTTTTTTCATCATGGGTCGCATTATTTCACATTATTTACTCAATTGGAGAGTACTTATCCAGAATATGTTTTACACAGTGGATGCCCTTTCAGCAGTAACGAAGTACTGGGAAACACCTATACACTCTTATCCACACACAAACACTACGGCCAACTTAGTTTAATCAATTCACCCATAGTGCATAGTGCGTTTTGGAGGAAACCCACGCCAACAAGGGGAGAACATGGAAACTCGACAGAGAAATGCCTACTGGTTCAGCTGGGGCTCGAACCAGCGACCTTTCTGCTGTGAGGTGACAGTGCTAACCACTGTGCCACCGTGTCACCCACTTAAATCTTAAAAAAGAAATTCAGGTTTACACCTGTGATTTGATAACAATGACTCTCAGACACGTGATGCTGACATCATATTTTGCAGATATGTCATGAGGCATGACTGAGCTAATTGAGTGTAGCTGAGTGTACTCTCAAATTAAAATATTTTACACGACATGAATCAAGTGACCTCTCCAATTGAGTAAATAATGTCAAATTATAAAATATACCCTCTCAGTTTTACTGTTGAGCAAATTTTGCCTTTATAATTAGTACATATGTGTGAGATAAGCTCTCAATGACAATGAACCGAACAATTTAGGACTACAAACACTTGCTAGATTAAAAAAGACAAATATTTACGCTCATACGTTGAATAATAACGTATTAATTGAATGGCATTTTACATAAAGATGAAGGCTCATCCCAAATAATTGTAACGAGCTCAGCTGCTAAACTTAGCTCGTCAAAAGAAATAAAAACGAGAGGCCTGTATCTCTCTCGTTAGTACCTTGACTTTTCTTTACGTGGAAAATGTCCACCGGAGACACCAACAGCTGAACAGACCAAATATCACGCCCTCGTTTGTTTCTTATTGAAGTTACTGTTCGTCGATCCACCCGATTGTTTTCCCCACTTTAGCTTCTTCCGCGTATGAATGTCAATACTTCCTTTGTATAGGGCTACGTCATAGGAAATGCGTCATAAATTACTTTCCATCAACAAGAAATGACTCAGTTCAATAATTTATGGTTTTATTAAATCTCTTAGACTGGTTAATAACAAGAAAAGTGATGGATTATTGGATTATTATGATAATTATTTTGGAAATATCACGGATACATAAGTTCTTCTTTCCTCTTGCTGTATTTGTGTTATGTATCTCTGTTTAATTTTTTTATTTTTACTTTTGTGTGTCTATATTATTTAACCCGATCTGTTATTATCATTGTTACTATCATTGTGTTTTTTTGTTTTTGTTTTTTTGATTGGATTTTGTATGTTTGTTATTGAAGTGAATAAAATAAAAAATAAAAAAATGACTCAGTTAATATATTTAGAAATTTTTAATAGGGAAAAATGTGGTCTTTGCAACAAAAATATTTCCACACCAACAAGGTCAAAGAAGTGTCTTTTAAATAATCAACAAGTTTGATCTTATTAAACAATTTTTTAAAATGTTTTTTTTTCTAATATTGATGTAAAATGATCATTTTTTCAATTTCATAATACAACTGTTTTTCATTTATTTTGGTATTGTAATTATGCTGTACAATTTTGGAAACATGTTGGCTCATTTATTAATGATAATATACAGCTAGATGTTTCTGTTACTTTTAAAGAAATTCTTTTTGGTTATTATGAATCTGCCTCTACTAAGAGAAATGCTTGTTTTGTTATAAATGACATTTATTTTCTTTGTAAATTCCATACTCACAAATGCAAATTTACTAATACCAAACCATATTTTCCTGTTTTTTAGTCAATATTTACATTTAATTTCATTATCTAAAAATAAGAAAGCAAACAGAACTATTTCATTTTGTAATGTCTTTATTTTTTCTTCTTTCTTTATTTCTTTCTTTCTCTTTATTTCTTTCTTTCTTTCTCTTGTATCTTTTTCTATTGACAATGTAATTCATATTATGTATTGTAAAAAAATATTGCTACAAACTAGTAAATTTTTTGCAAATAAAAAAACACTCAGTTATTCATTCATTCGTTCATTTTCTTTTCAGCTCAGTACCTTTATTAATCAGAGGTCACCACAGCGGAATGAACCGCCAACTTATCCAGCATATGTTTTACGCAGCAGATGCCTTCCAGCACCAATCCAACACTGGGAAATTGACTGAGAATAATACATTTATTTTTTGTGTGTGAATTTGTTCAGAAGTGGCTCGACTTGTATCATTATTTAAACACCCCTCCTACCTTTGCAAAATATTTTAGTTTATTACTCAGAATCTGCACATGAATCTAAAAAAATTATCTTCAAATATTATCTATTTTGTTTGGATTTTTTTTATACATAAACAAAAATGCATGGCTTTAAATCCTTTTGTACATTTTCTGATTGAAGTTGACTCATTGCTCAAATCTTTCCATAAGTGTAACAACAAAAAATGTGTTAGATTTTTAGTACTATATAAAGAACTGTTATATAAAGAACTGTTGTCTATTGACTCTGATTTTATTTAGATAGCCTTCCTGTAATATTCTCTCAATTTATTTATTTTTATACAATTGTAATTTACTTGCTCCTTTCTTTGTTTTGTTAGTCGTCTGCAATTAATGTAACTTGTATTTTCCCCTTTCTTGTATCTCTCTTATATTGATCTCCTGATTGTGGTTTCATTAATGAAAATAAATATTAAAACAAATCAGAGAGAAAAAAGGCTCAGTTATAATAATTAAAAAAACTAGATTTTTGTTTCTGATGTCTGTTTATCCTGTAATTGTAATTTACAAATGCACAGTTAAGAAAAATATATATTAGGTAGGCATCTTTTTTTTTCCATGTATCCTATTGCTTGTGGATGCTGTTCATTGTGTATTGCATGTATCTGACTTCATGTTTTTATATCTTGTAATTTTTCAACTAAAACTCCTCAATAAAAAAGACAAAGCATTGTTATAGATTTTTATAAAAGTGGGTACTGTATAACTCTCTAAATTTGTTACTTTCATATATTACAATTACATTTTATCTCATAATTATTAATAAATTAAGTCTTTAGTTTTTTTTAAAGGTTTAAAATTGTTAATAATAATAATATTCATTTAGTTCATTCATTTCATTCATTTTCTTTTCAGCTTAGTCCCTTTAATGGTCTGGGGTCGCCACAATGGAATGGCCTGTCAACTTATCCAGCACATGTGTCACGCAGTGGATGCCCTTCCAGCTGCAACCCATTACTTGGAAAAATCCCTACACATTCATTCACACACATGAAGGACAATTTAGCTTACCCAATTCACCTGTACCGCAGCTGAGGCTCGAACCAGCGAACTGTGAGGCGATCATGCTACTCACTGCGCCACCGTGATGCCTTTTAATGTAGTTTGTCCTGCAAATATTTATCTGTTTATTTTTCTTGTTATTTGTAATTGTTTTTTTTCCATCATCAGTGTTTTGTGACGACAGACACGACTCCAGATTACTGGAGTTTAATTACTGTGTTTAACCCTAATTATTGTGTTAAGCTGCCTTGGGATATTCAGATCTGCGGGGTGGAGCTTGGGTTAAAACAAAAAACAGAAACAATAAACTGGAATGTTTACTGCTGCATTGTATGAAAATTGTCTTCTCATTCAATTAAAAAAAAAAAAAAACGAATAATAATAAATGAAATATGTGAATGTGAGAGCGTATGGGTGTTTCCCAGTTCCGGGTTGTGGCTGGAAGGGCATCCACTGTGTAAAACTGTCATGGCAACCCCTGATAAATAAAGGAACCCAGCCAAAGGAAATTGAATGAATGAACTTGTCAGCTATGTGTTTTACTGATAAATATTTAAATCCCAAAAACCTCTTATACAGCACATAATATATCTATTTTGCATGAACATTTACTAAATTGCAATCTTTATTTTGTGTTTTGAATATTTGATGTGTCAATAATGAAGAAAATACTAAATGGATTTAATAAAGTACTGTAATGAGAATAATAATTCAAAATAAATGTTTTTATTAGTTTGATTCATGGCGGTTCATTTTGCTGTAGTGAAACCTGATGAATAAAGGGACTTAGCCGAAGCAAAATGAATGAATGAATGAATGAGTTTCATTTATTTGAGTTCAAAACAAACAAACAAACCAACAAATAAACAAAAAAAAGCTATAAAAATAATGGAAGAAATCTTAAAAGAGAAAGTATATTTTAATCCTTTTAGTACTTATTAGTACTACTCACTAGTACAATAATATTAACAGTGTAAATTGTGTCGTTATACAAGATAATATATATGTATTACTTTTTGGAATGGTTGTATGGTTTCAGAGGGTTATATTTTGAGGTATGTGGCATCTAAAAGAATGAAAACTCATTACATTACGTCATATTTATTTCTAAAGTGATTTTAGAATGTAGATTGTTTCAAAGCATCTTAACAAATTTTTTTTTAAAAGATCATACACAGCTGGATTAACCAAACAAAAAAAGTTTTGTTTTCCTCAAGCAAATAAGTAAATGAAGTAAATAAATAACAGGCACTTTGCAGTTCAGGTTAATTATGCATATATATTGTTACAAATAGAAAAACTGTTTAAATTAAAGAAATATCTTAATATTACAATTTAAACAGGTTTTGTTTGCTATAACAAGTGCTTTATGATCATTAGCATAGCAAGAACGACTGAATCTGACCCAGTATTTGTAGATTTACCAGTATCGTAGGCCCCTCAGTGGCAGTAGATGGCGGTACTGTTGTCGTATTCAGTACTGACTGTCTTTAGTGAATCAACAGAGGAAGAAAACCCGACAGAAGCACACAATGCAGTTTGACTGCTACTGGTTATCCACCCAGGCTTCGTGTATGCCCCAGCTTTCGAAATAAAATGAAGAAATCCATTTTTGACGATCGGGACGGAAAGCAAGCTTTCATAGGTAGATTTTCACGTTACGCTTGAGAAAAACGCTGCTCCAGCGGCGGACACCGGCGAAATCTCCAGCTTGACCGCACACAGTGGATCTCACAGCGGGCCGCGGAAGGAGGAGCCCAGCCTGCGCTGACGGGGCTGCGCTCAACATCCTTATCGGTGCAACTCCAGCCCGAGGCTTTGGGGCCTGCTGTATATTATTATCGTTTTAAATGGAGGTTCGAACGAAAGCAGAAGCCAGAGGAAAATGGCCCTCTATACAGCGCGAGTGGTGGGTGTGATTGGAAATATTACTGTTGTTTTAACAAATTAACACTGTATGACAGTGTTAATAAAACAAGACTGTGTGGGTTAGTTTTGGTTATAAAGGCGGAAAAAGGTTTTATACTTGAGTTGCGATTTAAAGCCATCGCATCACGTACCCTTTTCTCCTCTGCTCGTCAAAAAGGCTAATGGGCTAG
The DNA here is from genome assembly GCF_052040795.2 of Danio rerio. Taxonomy (NCBI): domain Eukaryota; kingdom Metazoa; phylum Chordata; class Actinopteri; order Cypriniformes; family Danionidae; genus Danio; species Danio rerio. Next base: position 29,336,525 of record NC_141032.1, read on the forward strand.
TTTGTTCTTTCATCTGACTGGGTTTGTTATAAAATCTCTAAATAGGCAAATGGTTACGAATAGAAGTACGTTCATCAGTTGTTTCCTTTATGTAGTGATGTAGGTTATTAATTTCCTTAAATCTGAAGTGTAAGGTGGGGTGTCAACGAAGCACAAGCTACATCGTTAGCTTGTTTTATTGGAGTCGTATTAAATAGCCTTGGGCCCTCGACAGATGTTTTAGAATGGAAATAACGCTCCAGACAACTGTAAAAAGAGTGATTGATCTTTTAAAATGACATTTGATATGTGGTAAGGTGGTTTACGTAACGTTACCGTTTCTTACTGTTTGCTTATCGGGATGTTTACATCTGATAAATAATAATCGTTGAATAATTGGCACCATCACAATCGATTAATTTGCATGCTGTCATTTATAGTACAGTAAACTAAATTTTGATGATTTAGATTGGTTAAATGCAAATGTGTTTTAATCCGCGAATCCTGCCTAACGTTAGGTTAGCTAGCGTAACTAGCAAGCTAACATCGTCAGCTGAGAGAGCGATTTACCCCGTCACTTTATGAACCAGTTTATCTGCATTAGATTCAGGAAAAATATTTCAGTAACGGATATAAAAGGTCCTATTTGTGCCACAATTAAACTCTTAAAGTGTACTAATGTAAACAACCTTAACTTGTGCGGTAACGTTAGCGTATTTTAGACATGTCTTCTGTTGGTTGCCATTTTTGTCGTGTATTATGTTATTTTGTCTAATTTATATTCTGTTTGTAAAAAAGCAGCATTCTAAGGGATTAAAAGCCTCACTGCGCCACTGATGGTTAACTTTGTTTCCCTTTTCACAGACGAAAGTGACAATGTCTTGACAGAAAGACAGTAAGTGGAATATCTGGAATCTTTCATAACTGCTGTGTTGTTGGATAAAACAGGCCCGGTGATGCCCAGACATGACTATACTCAGACTGCAGTGTGTTCACACCATACAGCCTCCGCTGGACTCCATTAGATTATAAGACAGGAACCCAAAGACACATTTCCATCCGAGGTCCACTGCACTGCTTCTGACGGCGTTGTTCTTCATTCTGTAACAGCTGTAAAATCTCTCAGGCCGGACCGGGGTGTGTTTTAATTTAGTGCCTTCGTACGGACGTTGACATGGACGGTCCTAGTCGGAGCGGAGGCTTCAGGCAGAGCCGTCGCTCCCGATCGCAGCGTGACCGAGAGCGGCGACGGAGGAGAGCGGACCTCACTGAGCACAGGCCCTCGTCGCCATCCTCGGCCTCGGACCAGGAACTTTGCCGAGGAGACTCTCTGCTCCGTGCCGGCGGAGGAGAATGTAGACCCGGCTTCCCCGGGACCAGACACCGGCCTCCGCGGCGGAGGAAGAGAGAGTCGGTGTCTTGCGAGGAGGACATCATTGATGGATTCGCCATAGCCAGCTTCATAAGCCTGGAGGCCTTGGAGGTGTGTGTGCTTATCCTCCTCCTTGAAATAGCACCCTTTAAAAACAGATTTATTATAACTATTTTTTTTGTTAAGCGTTGATTACGTTGTGTTTACTCACAATTACATGTTTGTAAAGTATATTTAATACAGCAAAATTTGTTTACCATGATTTAAGACACTGCATTTGAATAAGGCAAAATAAATTGACTACTAGCCAACACTTTAATAATGTAATTGCTTGATTAGATAGGAGTTCCAAACATTTTTTATTACATATGTAATGTTTGATTATGCAAATAAGGCAGTCTTTAGTTATACATGCACTTATTTGTATGCTGGTCAAGAAAATCTGAACATTAGATGAAGTCAGGTTTGTTTTAGACATAGAAGTTTGAAAATATGGGTATCTCATTTTATTACAGCATAATTTAGAAAATGCTGTGAATGCCTCTAAAAATACATTTTCACAGTGTTATAAACACTATATAATCTGCAAAATGATGTATGAACACATCCCTCTGACATCCATTCTCTCATTTTGATGTAAAATGCTCTGTAATTAAACTCTACAGACACAAATTGAAAACAAGCCACAAACGAATCAATTTAGAAGTGTGAATACCATGCTAATATTAGTGAGGGTATTTTCCAGTACTGAAGAGAGATTATAGATAAAATTGCATTTCAAGTGTAATTGTCAGTATGTCTACTTGCAAATTAGAACTTGGTGCAACAAATAAGAAATATATAAAGCCAAGGTACTAAAATACAGCCGTCTTAGTGTAGAGCTCATATATATTTGTGGTTTTGACACGTTCTGCTGTTACTTTGATAGATGGACTGTTCCCTCAAGCCTCCAGAGCGATCTGGCATAATGGGAAGAGGAAGTAAAAGGAAGAGGGGCCTAGATGAAAACGGAGGGCCCCTGTCAGAGCCGGAGGAAGGACCTCCTGCTACGTACACCAACAGCTGGGATCAGCGCAGGAAGATTAAGTCAAAACTGAAGAGAAAGGGAGATGCTAAGGTTAGTTCTGCAGTTTCACTGCCTTTAACAGCTCTTCTAAAACTTTACATTAAATGAAGTACAAGATCATAGATATTATTCATAGAATAGTTTTGTGTAAATGTGCTTCTAACAAAAGAAATCAGATTAAAATTACATTCTTCTAAAAAATATTGAGCAGTATAGAGTTACATGAGCCATATTGTTGGAGAAATAAAAAATAGTAACATTGGCATGACTTGTGCATATGCTTTTACTGCTCGAGCAGCAGTTGAGGGGCTTTATCAGTCCTGATGGAGAGCATGTTGGCCGTTGTCAGAGTATGTACTGTAAATTTAGATATACAAGTTAACAGCTGTAAAATTGTCATTATTTCGGAAATCTACTCACCACCAGTGTAAACTGCCACTGCCAATCCTGTTAGTCATTGTGCACATGGCTTTAGACCTACTATAGAATAAAATTTGTAACAGTATGGCTAATGCAGTAATCTCAGAATGGTCAAATATTAGTTTATTTGGTTAGTCCCGTACTATGTATTGGTTTGTAATTAACCACGGGCACTCAACACCTTAAAAGCAAGATAAATATACAGTGCTGCGTGATTCTGGAAAAAATGAGAATCACAATATTTTTGCTTAGATTAAAGATCACGATTCTTGATTCACTATAATTTGGAAGTTGAATTGTTATGTTAGACACACATGCTTGCGCTCCGTAATTGACTATAAATAGACCATTTTTACTGGTAAAATCAGACATTTGTCAATATAAGATTAAATTTTACATGGGCTATAGTAGTTATACTGCCACTGACAATATTTATGTGGTTATTCTCACGCAGAACACTCACACTGTGAAAAAGGCATTCATTGGATCTACAGAAAAGCAACACACCTCACTGTATTCACAATGAAAGATTACACTGTTTAAATTGCTTTTTGTATTAATCATACCTGTGTTATCATATAATTTCACTGTGGGGTGCTGTTCATGTCAGTGGGTATTGTCACTTTGACAAAAAGAAAACATATGCAATTCATAGTTACTTCTAGGCATGGGCCGGTTCAAGTTTCTAATGGTATGATAACCTTGGATAAAATTATCATGGGTTCATGTTATTGTGATTACTGCTCCTAAAATACACTCTTTGTAAATGTCTGAGTAAAACAAGAACTTTTTCCCCGCTTTGAACATAATGGCTGTGTCCAAAATCACACACTTACATTCTATATAGTAGGGGTTCTCAAACTCGGTTCTGGAGGTCCGGTGTCATGCAGATCTTAGCTCTAACTTGCCTCAACAAACCTGTAAGGATGTTTCTAAAAAGCCTAGTAAGAGCCTAATGATCTAGCCCAGGTGTGTCTGAATGGAGGTTGGAGCTAAAATCTGCAGGACACCAGACCTCCAGGACCTAGTTTTAGAATTCCTGCTATATAGTATGTTTAAAACAGTATGAGTCGAGTAGTATGTCTGAATTCATAGAATTTGAAAAACAGTATGCAAGTACCCAGATGACCTCCTGCTTCCGGCGAGATTCCGAAGTGCGCATCTGAGGGATGCTACTCCATCCCATGATGCACAGTGAGAGAATTCATAAATGGGAGTGAAGCGAGCATGTCATGTGATGATGACAAAATGGCATCTGTAATATAGAGCTCCATTCGCACGAAATTAAGAAAAAAAAATTTAACAGGAAATGTTGGCGGTTTTAAAACCTTGACTTTTCCAAACTGCGGTAAACCTTGAAAACGGTTATGGTCCCATGCCTAATTACTACCTGCGCAAACTCTGACTGTCTTATGAAGTGAAGCGATTGTCCTGTGCAACAAACTGAACATTATTACAACTTTATTACCTGTTATTTACTGCAGTGCATCCTCAAAACAAACCCAAGTTGGTTCTTGGGTATGTGATGTGTGATTTTGTGGCCATGAACGCCATTATGCAACCTAGTACATGAAGACAGAATTTTTTGAGTGAATTATACCTTATAAATACAGTAAACGACTCGTTCAGCACCATTTGGAGTCTGTCCGCATTGTCTAGCAATGTGCCTCCAGTTTGTTGTAGTCTTGCAGAGTTGTAGAAGTGCTGGATTCATGTTGTGTTAGGGGTCAAATCAAGATCACAATATATTAAATAACAATTAATCATGCAGCTCTAAAATATATATTTATATTTATTTTATTATGCAGTTCATGTAATTAGACATTTGCTACCATTTATTTAATTTAATGTTTGTGGTTTAATCTTTCCAAATTTCTGTTGTAGATATCTGGGAATCACATGGAGACAGGATATATTGTGAGTTGCTCTTTAATTCGCAGAGTGTATTGCTCTTTTCATGGCACCTATAAGTGTGACTTTAATATGTGTCCAGACTTTTAAAACGTGTCGTATACATGTTCTGTTCAAAAGCATTGGTTCAGTAAGTTCTTTAATTATTTGGACTTTGAAATGTGTTATGCACATCAATGGGGCTTTTATTTGATCCAAAATAGGTTACAAATAGCAAAGATGTGAAATAATATTGTTAATATTCCTATATATTTATTATAACTGTGTGTAATTTATTCCCATAATTACTATTACTATATTGGTAACACTTTACAATAAGGTTCATTAGTTAATGCATTTACTAACATGAACTAATCATGAACAACACACGTACAGCATTTATTAATCATAATTGAACATTTACTAATGCATTATTAACATCCAAGTCCATGCTTGCTAACATTGGTTAATGCACCATGAGTTAACATGAACTAACAATGAACAACTGTATTTTCATTAACTAACATGAACAAATACAGTAGTAAATGTATTGTTCATTGTTTGTTCATGTTAGTAAATGCATTAATTAACATTAACTAATGAACCTTATTGTAAAGTGTGAACACTATATTTTCACTATACTGATTTGGTGTTTGAGCATCTTTTATAATCTTAACAGATTTAGTTTTCTTCAGTTTTTCTTTTCATAATAGTCAATTGTCATGGCATTTTTAATAGAGACTGTCACTTAAACTCTTTCTTTTTAACCCACAGTGTGATACAGAAAGTGAATCAGGGGATAAGGTGAAATTATTTTTTTACTGTTAGTTTGCATTTATATATGCATATGTGTGTTTTTAATAATTTTTTTTTCTATAATTTAGGCTTCTGACAATATGGAGCCAGCATTCATCGTCTTCACTAGTGAAGGTAAATGTCTACCACAAGTAGAAGGTGTATATTCTCTGCCTGAGAATATTTTCCAATTTTCCAATGTCCTGAGAGTATTGTCATTTATTTATTTAGTTTTTGGTATATAAATGTGACTACAATTCAGAATGAATTAAAATAAAGATGAATTCAGTTTACATAGTTGTTTTAAGACAAAAAAAAGCTTTATGAATGATTTTTTTATTAATTGTAATGTCATAAAGCATGTGAAACAAAATTACAGATTTGATTGTAGCCCTCTCTTTTTCTATAGCAGTTAACGCCAACTCTGCAAGTGCTGCTGCAGGCAATGGTTGCCCTCTCTTGCCCTCAAACAGCTCAGTACCCCTCCTTTCCGTCACACCTCGGGTCTCTGGCCTGGAGAGGAGTCAGGAGAGGAGTATGGAGCAGCCTTACCCCGAGCCCATCTCTACCTCATCCTCTCTTCCTAGCCTTGCAGCCCATTCCACAGCCTCTGTCTCCAATTTACTTCCTGAGCAGCGCAATGGAAATGGTGGACCCCATCACCGCCATAATGCTAGTTCACCACAGCACAAACACAAGAATTTCCTCCCTTTCCACTTAAAGTCACAATCGATGTACCCAATGGGCAACAACAACAGGTCAGTTTTCTGTTAAAGTTTTTGATACCAAACTACTGTTATGGTATCACTTGTTTTAGAAAAATCTTAACACACACAAATATTTTATGCTTTTTATTTCATCAACTAGTTCTTTCCCTTCATTAGCCACTTTTCCCACCTTGTGTTAGGACTCAGCTCAACTTGCATTACTTAACGCTGATTTATACTTCTCCGTCAAGGGTATGCGTATGGTCAGGTGCAGCCTTTGGGCGGTCACATTGCCCTTGCCTTGGTTGTCGCCAGTGTTGACGTGCACCTCTCAAAAAATTTTACTACACGTCACATTGACTCGTAGCACAAGCTCTGTGACTCGTAGCCTTGGTACTGGTGATGAGCTGAAAGCCATGAGCCTGATGGAGCAACTGTTTACAAGTGTCGAGTCCCGTGAAGAAGCTCCAGATGGAGCTTTGTTTTGTGTTTACCTTATGATCAAAGGTGTTGCATGTCCTCCAGTTCTCACCTCTGATTGAGCGAGCTTTAGCTACATGTAGCCTTCCGAAAAAACAAAATACCCGCATAGAAACCCAACGCAGAGGAACATAAAAACCTACTGCCAACTAGCGTTACGGAAGTGTTATTGCAGAACTATAAATGCACAACTATGCGCAAGGCAGGGGCTGTGGGTGGGTATACATCAGCCTTTAGGCTTGTCTCCTCGCTGCCTTGACTGCTTATAAGTGCGTGGGATTTTAGACACAACATTGTGACCTTTTTTCAGGTTACCCCATCTTATTCCTCAGCTACCAACAGTACTCCTTTTCCACCGAGGCAGTTTGAGTGCTGGTTCGGAGACAGAGCCTAGATCCCAATTGGTTCTGCATCTGAACTAGGGCTGTGCGCTTAATCAAAATTGAATCGCATATGCGATGTGAAGTGTTGCAATTAGCTCATCGCATAAGGCTTCGATATGAAATATATATAAAAATATTTAGGGGTGTCAAAATTAATAGTTTCTTCGGTACATCACGATGCAGACGCGGACAATTCAGTATCGGTTCAGTAATAATCACAATCGGTTATTACTGACGTCATTTACCTCGTATGCTCTCTGTCGCGAGGGAGGCGATCGCGAGTATTTACAACGCTCTAACTACTTAAAACCCATAAACTGTGCACAATTTCACTGTGTGTGTTTGCTGGATCAGTCTTTCACTGACATATACAACAAAAGCCCCTATTTCACTAAGATCGAGAGAATGAAAGTACTCCATTTCTCTCTCTCTCTCTTTCTCTTGCTCTCGCTCTCCCTCTCTCTCTCTCTCACACACACACACACACAGTGGCCCATTTGACCTGCTGGCGTGGCTTTTCTTCTCCTCTCGGCTGCGCGTGTCTGCAGAGTTTTCTCCACTGTGTCTATCATACATCAACTGTGAGATTGCCCCTGCCGCCGTCAGTGTCACTCATCTGTGAAGAGCGCAAGAGTCAATCGCAAACGTTTTTGTTGAGGGTGTAACCAATCAAAGAGGTGTAAGAGAACTAGACAAGGATCAGAAATTGAGCTGGATATTTATATTTGTTTTATTATTATTATTTGCTTAATGCTCGTTTTGTTTAAAGTTACAGTTTATGTATCTGACTGTTTATATTAAATGACAAAATTGTATTACAAATAATATATAAATATAAATATATTCATACATTTTAATACAAGAACTGCTGCTGTGAAGAAAATATAAAACTATGAAAAGCACCGTGATGCACCGAAGTATCGAATTCAACTGAATCGATGGCATGATAATCATAATCGAACCGTGAGGCTAGTGTAGGTTCACAGCTCTATATATATATATATATATATATATATATATATATATATATATATATATATATATATATATATATATATATATATATATATATATATATATATATGCATTATAATTTCTCCCACCCAGAGCAAATACATGATTACCATCAGTGTGTGACAGTCCAACTAGCCAATTGAGTGGTCACATTTTTGTTCTGACCAATCAGAATTGTGCCCACAAAAAATAAACACAGGAAAGCGTGGACAAGTGGAATGATGGCGTCTGCCACTTCAGAATCATTAATAGACGAAATCATATCAAAGAAAAACAGCACGTTGGTAATATGGTAATATTTTGGTCACAGACACTGAACAAAAACTGGACATTACAAGAGCTGTAGCAGAATTGTTGCGACAGCATGAGGAAATACAACAACCAGCACCTAAAAAAGCACCACATGAGGCCATATAAGAAGTGTCTTGCTAAAAAATAAACTGAAAGCATTGCCAGTGACACTCAATCTGGTAGCATGTAACAGCAAAGTACACCTTTAGAGTTGTTTGCAGCTGTTACACCATAGAGATAATTAATGCCATAGCTCAATACTGTTTGATCTAGAGTAAAATTAGAGTGTAATTTCTGAATGTTTAAAAAACAAACTTGAATAAAAGTTGGAGTAAGCTAATTTCTTATATTAACCTAATCCCTTTATATAACACTCACTGCATTTTAGTCATAAGAAGCTACAATACGGAATATTGAGCTGAAGCTTGACTACAAAATTAAATCGGAAACCAAATCGAAATAGCAATATTTGTCAAAAAAGTTCCAATTAGATATTTTCCCCAAATCGCACAGCCCTAATCTGAACCAGGAAAAGTAGTTCTTAAGTAGCACCAAAACATTGCTGGGGTGGAAGTAACAAATGGTTACCACAATAAATGAAACTAACAGTGGAACAAAATGCTGAAGATGTTATTGTTGGTAGTAATTTTCTTATATACAAAATATGGTGCTGCAGGAGCACGTTATTCTTGCTTGTAATTTTCGTCTATAAAAACTATGGTGCGCTACCCTAACATGTTGGATTTACTGTGTTTGAATGTCGAGGTAAATTTGCAAAGTGATTTAATTATTATTATTTAATTATTAATAATTATCATTATTAGCAGTGCACATTGTGTTTGTATTTGGTGCTTCTGTGTTTGCATTGCTGGGAAAGAGCTGGCTTTGTTGTGGTTTTCAATCCCATGGAAAAGCAAAGTGGATTTTAGAAGGCTTGCCATATGAACTAGTTCCGAACTAACAAGGCCACTAGCTCTGAATTAGCACCCATTTTATGCTGGTGGAAAAGGGGTACAAGAGGAACGTCTGCGTCTTGCCCACTTGTCTTGCAGTCATTTAATTCTTTCATTCTTTCATTTTCCATTTTTTTGGCTTAGTCCCTTTATTCGTCAGTGTTCACCACAGCGGAACAAAAACCGCCAACTTATCCAGCATACGTTTTTCACAGCAGATGCCTTGGTTGATGCTTTCAGCTGCAACCAAGTACTGGGAAACACCCATACTCACTCGTACACTATGGCCAATTTAGTTTAATCAACTAACCTGTACCTCATGTCTTTGGACTTTGGGAAACCGGAGCACCCGGAGAAAACCCATCATGGGGGAACCTGTAAACTTCACACAGAAATGCCAACTGGCTCAGCTGGGACACAAACTAGCGACCTTTTTGCTGTGAGGTTCTAACCACTAATCCACCATGTCATGTAATATTACCCAATTAGGGGTGTGAACGCACACTGGTCTCATGGTTCGGTTCAGTTATTATCATGACATCGACTTAGTTCAATTAGTAATCACAGTGCATTGACGATGCTTTCCATCCAAAATGTTGTATTTTACTTCACGACACAGGATTTCTTGTATTAAAATTTATAGTTTATAAATATATTTACATTTTTATATTATTTGTAATTAGGGCTGGGCGACAATTCAATGTCGATAATTATCACGATATTGATATAAATTTTTCTATAAATTAATAATGACAGTTTGATAAATGCTCAATAATATTTATGCACTATTCGTAACATAGCGCAAGCATTTTGTTGTCTGCCCTTCCGGATGCCGCACGCCTTACAAGTTTACAGCCATACAGTGTTCGTTGTACTTAAGAGAGTAAGAAAAAAAGGGTAAAAAAGGCCAGAGCCACAGACAAGAAACATCACTAGACCTCACTCATGAGCTACGTAGTTTTTTGCTATCCGACACAAAACATCAACGTGCACTGCAAACTGCGCAAGACGACTCGTGTCATCAAAAGCAGGCAACACCACAAGTAAGGGTGTCACGATCCTCCAAATTCTCGATTCGATTACATTTTCGATTCTGAAGTCACGATTCGATTCGATTTTCGATTATGAATAATTAATTAATTATTGACCAATTAATTATTTGTAGCCTACCGTTTAAACTACTGACCTGCATGGTCTTTTTTACCCATAAACAAATCGTACAGTAAATGAATAAAGGCAAGATACACACATAATTACCACCTGTCAATCACTTTTTCTGCGGGACTCGTGAATAGGCAGTGATCTGTGTCGTTATAATGGCATCGGTAAAAAAAGAGGCACAACCAACAGGAACTAGCCAACAGTATCTGAGGTGTTCACTAAAATGACTAAGTACAAGTGAGTGAAAGATTGAAGCAGTCCTCTGACTGCCTGGACCTGCTGTCTGGAGCGCAAGGCTGTATGTGCGTCTGTGTCTGTGCGGTCACGTGATGTGCATTTTCAGAGGTAGAGAGGAAGAAGGGCTGCTCAGAAATGCTACATGCCACTGTGTATGTCAAATCTTTGTCGTTCTAAAATGCCATTTAAAAACAAAGACCGTGTAAACGGCCTGAGTGTGTACTTTTCGCGAGCGAATTTGCAACGGGGGCGGGCGGAGGATCGCGATGCCGGTGTTGTCTATCGGACGAACCGTACGTAATACGTACATAGCAGAGCTTGCAAACCTGTGTTTTTTTTTGTCGACAACACGAACGTTGTCAACATAACTCACTGGAAATCCAAAATGCTTCCACACCGGCGACTTCATTGAAAGAGGAGAGGGTTTAAGTTCTGTCGACGGGTCTCCTGCTTCTGCAGTTTAACAAGCACTTCAACAAGCCTGTTATTTTCCCGCTTGGCAAGCCAAGCTGACATGACATGGGGGCGTGGCAGCATCGACGATTCTATTTTTTGATTCGATAATCGAAATTGAGCATAAATTTCGATCGATTTAGATTAAAAATTGAAATCGTGACACCCCTAACCACAAGCCTGTTTCATCATTTAAAACAAGACCACCCTTATGAAGATGCTAAGAACTTACATACCTAAACAAGTGCTGGAAAACCAGGGCAACTACCCAGCAGAGTATCATGTCATCATTCAAGCCGTGCCTTAGGAGAAAAACCCCCCGAAAAGACAGACGAAAGATATAACAGACAACACAATCTCAAACACATCCCAATGAACACTTGAAGCTTTCTCTACAGGCTGCATTAAGTATATTTACACTACAACATTTACACTAATAAAAATAATATTATAAATTAGCAAATTGAAAGGATCAAACAAAAAAATTGTTAAACTCAAGGGGATGATAGTGAAGCCAAACAAATGAAAGAAATATAACAAAACATTTCTAATTCATGAATAACCCCTTACCTCGCTAAAAACTGATGAAAAGAAAAAGTCCTTCAGTGAAGTGTGCCGCATTCTTCCCTGTTCTAAATAAAATAAATATAAAGATGACATTCACCTCTTACCTGATGTCTTTAACAATACATTTTCTACAGGTTTGCAAAATGGAAGTCGTACGACATCTTTCCTATCCACCTTACTCTGAGAAAAGAGTGAACTTGAGGAGATAGGGTAGCTCAATATTGTCGGGAAAGAGCAGAGCCAAAAAAAAAAACAAACAAATCAATCTAAATAAAAATGAACAAAACTCACAAAATTTCTCAAAGTGGGCAAAAGTAATGCAAAATAATTTTACCCAAACGAAAGTTAAGCAAAAACAACGATATTCATAATCATGTGAGCAAAATACATACTCACAAAATACAACGAGATCAAAGGAAAAAGTGCGCTCTCCGCTTTTCATATCCTCGTGCGGCCGCGCCATCTCCGCCTCGCCTCCGAAACGCGGCCAGCTGCAGACTGTAGTGAATAATGGTAAGCTGACTCTCTGCTTTTTTGCTGATCCATTGCCATGTCCTGCTATACACCCGCAACCGACCTGCAATTAGCTAATTATAATGAATTTTTTTATTACCCGACCCGCGGTTTACCTGCAGCGCCCGCAGATATAACCGCCATTTACGTATCACTTACGGGAGGCATAAATACAACCTTTACGGCTCCCCGCATGTTTTCGTTGTGATGCGCGATTTGTAAAATAAGAGTCTGCATGGGCCTATTTGTGCTAGTCTTTCAGACAAATTTGGTTAAAGCATCCGCGGATATAACGGAGATGTGCGCATAACTGGGTTTATGCGTCCCACTATATGCGATGTCAAGACGGTGACTGCATAAGGTAAACTGCACACACTTGATTATGTAATGTGTGGACGTGTCTCACAGCGCAAAGCAAAACTAAACCTTTACATGTCCATGTTTAATCAGTCATTGATAAGATCTATTGATTAAAGTGTTATTGACAATCAGTAGATCATCAAGTAATCATTAGCATCCCTAAATAAAATATATTAAAGTATATTTCACCCTAATACATCCAAATTCATCCAAAACTGAAATTTCTGTGACCATTAACTCACCTTTACTTAATGTCTTTGGTTGTTGAAAACTTGAACTGTAATTGCTGAATTTAGATTGTTCTTTTGTTTATTATTTTATTATTTATATTGTCAGACAGCTAAAACATTTAACTAAATGTGTTAAATCAGCTGCACAAAGCGATTGGCATACTGAAAATCTTATAAAAAATGATAGATATAAAGATTTTACATTTATTGTGATAAATATCGATATCGCATGATATGAAAAAAGTTATCGTGATCATTTTTTTTGCCATATCGCCCAGCTCTATTTGTAATACAAATTTATCCTTTAATACAAGCAAACAGATGTATGAACTGTACCTTTAATTTTACATGCTCAAAGAAAACACTCTTTTCTTTGTCAATGAAAGACTGTCCAGCAAACACATATATGAGATAAATTTAGTCAGTACATAATAACGGTTATAATCTATTACTAAACCGATACCGAACTGTCCGCATCTGCATAATGGTACATCAAAGAAACGATAAATTTTGACACCCCTATGTCCAATGGTTACTGTTCCTGACTACTTAAATCTAGCAGGTTTTCTCTCTCACTTTGTCTTGTTTTGTGTTTCTGTCTTGCCAATCAGAGATCTGCAGTGCTTATTAGGGGTGTCAAAATTAATTGTTTCTTTGGTGCACCGCGATGCAGACGCGGACAATTCTGTATCGGTTCAGTAATAATCATAACCGGTTATTATGTACTGACGTCATTTATCTCCTATGCGCTCTGTCGCGAGGGAGGTGAGCGCGAGTATTTATAACACTCAGGCAACTCAGGGCCGGCCCGTGGCATAGGCACCATAGGCATATGCTAAGGGCGCTGTACATCCAGGGGGGCGCCAGAAATGAGTGCGGTTCAGTTGGTTTTGTTTTCGATTTTCCTGACACACATTCATTTATAGACGGCATTAACTCAAAAACCTCTTACCCTAAAAAGATCTAAAGTGTGTTTCCTACAAAAAGACAAAGCTGGTTATGTTTCACAGCTGTCTTTCTTTTTTTTCCCGCTCGACATTATGATCGCTGCTCAGTTCAAGCCCTCGCAATATGTGTTTAGCCGGGAGAGCTCACGCTGAGAGGAGCTCTCAGTAAGGGACCGTCGGAAATGTGCTTCTTTTTTTTTTGTTTTTTTTTTTTTGTTTTTGTTTTTCTGCTCTGCTCAGCGCGAGCTCTCCCTGTTGTGAGAGCTTAAGTGTGTGTGTGTGTGTGTTTGTTTGTTTGGTGCTGTCTATGTTTGTGTATGTGTTTGAATGAGAGACAGTGTGGTGCTGTGTGTCTGTGTGTTTATACGGACAGCTTGTTATAGCCTCCCCCCTAAAATATAACACTGTATATAGAAAGCATCATCGATGCACCGAGATATCGAATTGAACCAAATCGAAGGCATGATAATCGTAACCGAACTGTGAGACCAGTACAGGTTCACACCTCTAGTGCTTATGTGTCACTTTTTAGTTTGGCTTTGTCGCAAAATGCAGCTAAAAGTCCTACACAGCAGTAATAGTTTGATTACGTTGTTTACATGTCTGTACTGCACTTCAATAATGCGCACTTCAAACATGTCTTAATTCGATTAGTGTTTACAACGATTATGGCTTTAAGCAAATCTAAAATGCTATTCCATCATATGTTATTAGCTGTGGTTAATGTGTGTGGATGCAGCTCTAGCAGCCTCTGCTTTTGGACGCGGCAACTCTTAAACTCCGGTGGAAAAAAATGGTTATTTTACACTCACCCGCTCCAAACAAGTGATGCGCAACTCCGAGGCCAGCCTGTCAGGTGTGTGCAAAGCACATGATGTGCGATTCTAATCCAATCCTGCCCCCATATTTTAGTGATAAATTCACCCTCACGCCTTATCATAACATCACAACTCACGAGACAACTTTTCACCTCAACGAGAAATCTTGTTGCGATTTAGTCTCGCGAGAACTTGTAGTCCGAGTCCACATTGTAGTCCACATCCCTACTTTCTGGCCATCTGATATAAGGCATAGATGTATATATTGCGGAAAACGATTTTGGAAATTAATATTTCACTTTGTAAACGTTTATTCAGTTATGAGTCCCCCATACAGTTTGATAGATTGCTTGGACCTGGAAGCTGCTTCTCGTGACATAACACTTAACAAGCGGATGGAAAAGCACAAATTATAACGCATAATTCTTACACAGAGGCTGCTACAATCTCTATTAAATTTTACTCCATGCATACATCTGAATATGCGATGTGACATTGATTTTCCTCATTCCACAGGAGCAGTACCTCAGGCAAGCCTCCAGCCTCATCATCCTCTTCATCATCGATCAGACCACCTACCCCTGCTACAAGTGTGTCTCTAGGTCGGGGCCCAGGAGGTGTTGGAACAGTAAGACCTTCTTCTCGACCTAGTCCTGGTGCTGTTTTCACACCGTCTCCCAACCTTCCTCCACCACCTCCTCTCATGCAAGTGTCACCCCACCCTTCAACAGGTAAAGCTGTCTAACTGCCATGTAATTGGAGAAACGTTTATACTCTTGTCTAGGAAGATACATTTTTCCCTCTCGTTCGTTTCATTTAACAGATCAGGATCTGATCCTGACAGAATCAAATGGTGCCTCTGCATCTGGAGGGCCGTCTGTGTCGAACTCAAACTCTGGGACATCCAGCAGATCCTCGCAGGCCCAGACATCCATCCCTACAATGGCCTACCAGTTCCATCACCACAATCACCAGCACCAGCACACTCATACTCACCAACACTTCCTACATCCTACAGCTGCACCACCACCACAACTGGTAAAGGGTCAAGTGTAGCTTAAATTTCTTAAAGTGGCCGATTATGACCATTCTTGCCTTGACATTTTTTTTGTGGTGTTTTTTTTTCAGTTTGAAAAGTATCCAGGCAAGATAGATGGTCTGTTTCGACACCCAGTAAGTGTCTTTTTAAATAGTTGCACATTCATATTAAGAAAACTTAATTTCAAATAAAATGGATGTAATTTTCAAACTTTTCAAGTCTAATCGAAACACAAGCTTTTTGTTTGTAATTATTATAAATTTCTTCTCTCTCCTTTAAAGTTTTTTCCTCAGTACCCACCATCTGTGCCTGGAATACAGCCCGTTCTTCCGTCCACAGGACCTTTCAGTTCATTGCATGGAGCTTTTCAGCCCAAGGTAAGAGTTGCTTGCCATTTGGTTTGTGTTTTGAATATTTAAATCTAAAAGCTTTGTATATGAATGTTAAAATGAGATGAAGAATCCTTGCATAATAATCTGTGTTCCAGGAAAGCTAATAATGTGTTATTTGTCTACCACAGGAATGAATTCAATTACAGTTAACTGTAGTAGTTTTAGTTGTTTTTAGCATATTTAGGTAATACTGTACACTATGTTCTATACAGCAAGAGTGCATTATTCGGAAGTGGCATTTCTTTTAGCACACCCTGTTCTTTTGAACCTTTTAATCATCAAAGAATCACAAAAAGCAGTGGGAAACTATTTCCACAATTATATTAAGCTGATTTTAACCTTAATAATAAGAAAAAGAAGAAATGTTAAGAGAAATCAACTTTTTTTAATTGTAATAATATATTTCGCAATATTTTTTCTTACTGTGTTTGTGGTCAGATTTGCACAACAGCATGCTGACAGTATTTTTTAAATACATTATTAGAAAGTCTTCTGTTAAGAATGAAGTTCATAAAGCTTCTGTCCTAACATTTTTTTCCTGTTGGTGGTGATAAGAGGGAACAGTCTCTTCTTTTAGTGGTTTTTAGCAATAGTATCTTGCATGCTCAACACAAACAAATTCTTCTTATGTTTTTGTTATTGTTGTGATAAAGAGAAGTGAGCCTTGTCAAGTATGGTTTTTACCCTTACTTAAAATTGGTCCTTTTAACCCAGTCAAGTGCATGAATGAAGTGAGGATTGAGAGCACAAACACACAGTAAGCAAATGCCCAGATAGGGTTGAATATTGGTAAAATGTTATCAATTTCGATTCTTTACGATTCCAGTGTGAAAAAAATAATTTTGGCCCTGTTCACATGGGTATTCAGGTTCATTTTTATTGATCGGATCACAAATAGACAAAGGAAGACACATTACTAATACAATTATTATAATTTACAAGAAAAAAAAAACTTATCTAAAGTTCCAGATCAATTGAACACACATTATGAATGGGCTAATTTATACACTAAATAGTGAAATTATAGATAATTGATTTCCTTTATTTCAGATTTATTAGTCTTAGGGTGCTTTCACACTAGCGAGGACGCGAGTCACTTTCTGTATGTCCAAAACTAAAAGGTTCAGTAAAAGGAAATCGACTGGGATGTGCGGAGGTCTTTCCATTTTGGCACTTTGCTTTTGTGACAGTCACATAGCAACAGCCTTAAACAAAACAGCAGCTTGATGACGTAAGCGTACCGTGGTTCAGAAAGAAAAAAGACAGTGTGAACACAAACCAACCGAGAAGGTGGCAAGGGGAGACAATCGAACTTGGGTACGGTCCAAGCAATTGAACCAAATGTGAAAGCACCCTTATACACTTTATTCTGTTTTACTGTTTTAACGTGTGTGTGTGTGTATATATGCTTTACTTGCTTACCTTTGGCTTAGTCCCTAATTTATCAGGCGTCATGCAACGCCATCATGTTTTAGAGGCTAAATTCACATCTGTGAATGCTTCTTTGAATAGAATAAAATAATTAAAAGCACATTATAGACTATACACATTAAATAAAACATTCACAAATCTGTATCTTATGGAAAAACACCAATTGATGGGCATGAAAAGAATAAACCATGTTTAAAAAAATCTAAATTGCTAAAGAAGAATTTTGCAAAAGAAAATGATTAAACCTATAGGGACTGTTAAAAGAACATTCTTATTATTTTTTTTGACTCAAATACAAAACTTTTATCAATGACAGAATATAAATCTCAAGCATGTTTCAGCAGCACGTCCCGCAGTTTATGAGGCAAAGAGAGTGTGGTGTTTAGTGCTACCTCAAGTTAAAAACAAAAAACAGCACTGAGCTATTCGCTACACATTCAAAAAAGTTACATTTAAAATGCACATCAGGGAACTCCGGAAGTTACTGGTAGATTGGAAGTGCAAAAATAAAAATGTTAACATGGGTATCGATAAGATGTTATAAAATTTATACCAAGTATTTGATTCTTAATCTAAGTATTTGATTTCAAAATCATAAATAATTTTTAATTCCCAAACCTACCCCTCTGCTGGGAACTGGAAATCAAACCAGCAACATTTGGGTTACCAGTCCTACTCACTAACCACAACTGTGGGTCTACAACAGTGGTTCTCAAAGTGGGGGTCATCTGGTGATTTTCAAAAATCTAATATATTTGTTAAAACTATTAGAATTACCATACTTTATCCATAACCTACAGAAGATAAAAATCAGATTTAATAGTTACATTTTTTTAAAAATCCGCCTTTCGATTTATTTATTTATTTATTTATTTATTTTCTCTTGATTGGATGGCGAACACTGGGGTGTGTACGGTATATTAATGACACAACAATAAACTTCAAAATTCATCCAAATGTATGCCTCTATGCATGGTTGTGCATGCTTGTTTGGCAGCTGTAGACTGTGGCACCAGAAACAAACCGTCCTTTTAATTTGTTATTTCAATTTACATTTATGTTACAACCCCTAAAATGTCTAGGGCTGAGGTTGAACATAAGTTAGAAAATGAATAAACGGTTATCAGGTTATGATCTTAATGACTTTAACGTTTTTTGTTTTTTTTTTGTGAGAAAAGGAGGTAAACGTTTGTATTTACAGAAAACGAAGAATAAGAGTGCAAACAAAATAGCTAAAGGGCTGAGCAAGACCAAAATAATAACCAAAACATTAACTATCTTAATGATGATTACCTAATTGGTAAAACCACATGTTTTGCCACATATATTTTTTGTTTATGTTTTTCAGTCGCTGTGACTTTTATCTGATTTTTTTTTTTTGTTCTTAGGGAAACAATCTACAACAGGGATGTCAAACTCAATTCCTGGAGGACCGCAGCCCTGCACGGTTTAGTTCCAACCCTGCTCCAACACGCTTACCTGTAGGTTTTAAACAAGCCTGAAGGACTCAATTAGTTTGATAAGTTGTGTTTAATTAGGGTTGGAACTAAACTGTGGAATTGAGTTTGTCATTCCTGATCTAAAACCAATTCTTTCCTAAATAGTCTTCCTTATTTTGGTACTGCTTTCTATGCTATAACATCACTAAGTCTCACCCTTTTGTGCAACTGCTTCAGGCATGTGTTTTTAAGCTTAAAATTTAACTAAACGGCCTGTTTCTTCTGAGTGTGATGAGGATAACATCGAGACACTGATTGAACAAAAAAACTTGGTTTGTCATGTTGCATTTAATTGTAACCCATGACTGTAGCTGCTGCAAATAGTTCTATAGGGATCCGTTGTTTTGATTCAGGATTGTTGTACATTTGCTCCGTTTAATCGTGTTCTATGTGAAAAGGCCTTTAGAGTGTTTTTTCGTTTAAATACCTTGGACAGTCTAACTTGCCAGGGTGACTCCTTGAATTTCCTTAAAGCCTATGATTGGCACCAATCCAGACTCATTTTGTCCTGGTTTATTTTGAAACCATTCATAGGTTTCAATAGTTTGTTGTTATTGACAGCTTGTTGCCCTTCAGGGAGCTGCTCCTGAGATGACTTCAGGTTTGGGAGTTGTACCGCCCCATCTGCAACCTAAAGCTAGGGTAAAGACGCTCTGTCATAAACGTTTGAATCAAACATCAAAGTCACAATACTTTATTAACATATGTTGCTTTTGTTTAATGTCTTCTGTGTCCACAGCTAACAGATTCATTTGCACCACCACCAAAAGTCAGTAATGTAAGTTTTACTCTACTTTGCTTTACTCTTGATTTAAATTAGTTGTTAATCTCTGATTAAGTTACAATTTCTGTTGTTGTATATGGATGGTCTTTTTGCAGAAACCTGGAAAATGGTGTGCTATGCATGTTCGTGTGGCTTGGATGATTCTAAGGCATCAAGAAAAAGTCAAGGTTTTTTACTTATCTGTGTTTTCTAGTTCTTGTGTTTCTAGTTCTTATGCAATAAAGGGGGGTATGAACAGGTTGAAATGTTTCTTAGTATTTAAACTTTATAATAACTGCTTTATAATAACTGTTGTCCAATAAACATATGACCATCATACTGTTTTTTTTTGTTGTTGTTGTTGTTTGTTTTTTTATAGAGATAATGGGTCTCATTCAATGTGTACATAAATGAATGTGAACATCATGACTCTTTCTTTTCATACTAAAATGTATTGAAATATACCAAAAAGACATAATTATAATGTATTTTATTTCTTGTATATCATTTAAAATGTTTTTCATCATTTACATTGGAAACTTTGTTATATCTCGAGCTGCCGGATGTCTTTAACTACACAATACACAAATGTACAGCTGACTAATGAGAAGTCTGTGACACGTCCTGTTGACCTGCATTCTGTTGCTATCTTCCTCAGCTTATGCACGCTGACCCACAAAAGCTGGACTTGCGTAATGAACTATTGCCACGACTACCTGGCCCTGGTATTGGTGGACTAGGAGGTCTCGGACCACTTGGTGGTCCCCTTGGCCCAGCTCATGATCTTACAAGACCAGGAGGCCTGTTTGCAGCCACTGGTGAGTGATTCTCCTCATGCTTATTTTGATGATTCATTTAGGAATGACACGGGTGTCTGAAGCCTGTGATTGTTCTTAAGCTGTTTTCAACATAAATGTTTCCAAATGCAAAACTCTTCACTAAAGGATTTTTACAGCACTCCTGTGCTGTTGTGTGAGGGCTCTAAAAAAGAAAGGCTTAAGGAGGATATAAAGCACAAACTTGGCTAAATGTCAACACTCAATGGTAGTCCATTTATGGGTGTTTAAGCTTTTGTCTGAGTTGACCCATGTCTTCTCAGGTGGAGTCAATCCGTCCTCCACACCATTCATGCCTCCATCAACGCCCCACTCTTCTTTCCTCACCCCAGCAGCACATCTGGGTAAGATATTGTCTCCGAGAAAGTAAGGGGCATCAATAAGCAATATAAACCATGCTGCTTCTGTTGCTCTGTGCAGTTCTGTTCTTAAGGCTTGCTTCACTTGCTAGCTTTGTAGAGCATACTTTCCTTTGTGTTTATTAGCACAACGACGGCTGGTTTCATCATTACTAATAGCCGTGTTTCTTGTTGCAGACCCATATGTTCATTCACCCCACTTCTCCTCTCTGGGAGCCCTGGGTTCTGGTGCCTTTGGAGGCCTAGGCAGCCCCACGATAGGTTTGTCATGCTATTTTGGATATTAGGAATATATATTAATCAACGGCATGACTCTGTGGTAGAGACCTGCATGGGACAGATTTTTCAGTGCTGTTCCCACCCAGTCCCTCAAGATTTTTGCCCACTCCCACAAAAAAATCTGTTATTTTAACAGATTAATAACTGATCAAGGGAACATTTTCATACTCATGTCTCCATCATGTTTCCAGGACTTGGTATGAGCTCAGTGAGCTCAGTTTGTACCAATCAAAAATCAAATACCGTGAAAGAGTGTGAGTGGCTGCAAGTTGACTTGTCAGGTACAAAATACATGTAAATACTGTGTTTGAAGCTAGTCATAATAACCTAGTAATGTTGGCTAGGCAAAATGCTTCTATTGAAAGAAAAAAACATTCATCTGTTGGTGAATTCTACTACAAATTGTCTTAACAATGTGTCCTTCTTACTTCTAAATAATAGTAAATATTAGTTTACTTGGTTTTATTGATTACATATCCATTTCGAGGGACTTCTGCATATGATTTTATGCTCCTGCCACCTGCACAACCTCAAAACACCACTAGGTTGTATAGGGTGTGCAGGAGTGCAGGTCTCTACTCTGTGGTTCTAAACCTTTCTGAAAGCTGTTTTCCATTTTTATTGGATAAAGGTCTTTAAAATATATTTTGTCACAATTTCTTCTTGATAAAATATTACAGCTCGGCCTAACTACAAAAACATTATTGTAGAAAGGAAATGCCCTCAGTGGTGTATGATTTCATTCAGCATTCAGACAAAAAAAAAAAACAAACGTTGTGTGATGAAACAAAATGTTGTTTATTTTAAAAACAAAAATATTATACTTTATTTAATTATTATAAATGATTATATAAGTCTTTAACTTCCATTCTAAAGAATTTTTGTTGAACAATTTTGTTGATTAAACTGTTCCATTCTCAATTTCCCCTCTAAGCAAACTTGAGTTTTTTTTTTGTTTGTTTGTTTGAATTATAACTTATGGACAAATACAAGCAATCAAACATTTGCGATGTCAGTTAAAGAGTTAGTTCACCCAAAAATAAAAATTACTTCATTATTAATAATCCTCATGTCATTCCAAACACCTAAGAATTTAGATATTTTAAAATTAAGATATTTTAGATAAAATCTGAGGAGCTCCCTCATCCTCATTGTGCGTTTATGAGATCGATATGCACTTATGTATACCTGGGATGCCCAAACGTGACTTTTTCTGTTTTATTCGAAGCACAGGCACATTTGAGGTTTTATGTGCCTGATAATATTCCAAATCAACCACTAAACCGTGGTCTGTTTTGAGGATGTTTTTTGCCATTTTTAGACACTGAACGAGTCGAAAACTAGCTGTCTATGTAGGATTAGGGTGCTTTCAGATTTCACCTAAAATATCTTAATTTGTAATCATAAACATTCTTTTCATTTTTGGGTGAACAAACCAGTTAAGGTCCCAGGTCTCCACTTTTGAGAACAAGTTTTTTTTTACTTCAGTGTGTAGCTTTTATAGTATGTCTACTTTTTTATTATTTACATTTAAACATTTAAACACATTTAATTAGCATTTTATTTGTTAAATTCTCTCAGTCAAAGACTATTCACATTATATTCATATGCTTGTAGCTGCCAGTGTTTTTGGGCATAAGACTGAGCCCTCTGCAAGTGCTGTTGGTGGACTGGGCAACCCTCATGATCCATGGAATCGTCTGCATGTTCCTCCTGCCTCTTTTCCTTCTGGATCATCTTGGGCCAAAGGCCCTGAGAAAAGAGAAGATAGAGGGAAGGAAGTTGAGAGAAGAGAACTGACTCATATAAAGGATGAAAAGGACAGGTACGGCATTGAAACAACATTATATTACATATTTGTCTGCAATTTTAATTTTCAAAGGATTTTTGTCATTTGTCATAATGCATTGTGTCTCAAAACTTGACACTTAATTGACTCAACTGTTTCACACAGAGACAGCATCTTGTATGGACGCCAACCAGTGCGAATGTCACCTGGTGTCCCATCCCTCAAGCACCGCAGCAGCACCCCAAGTTCACATATAAATGGCTTAGGATCACTAACCGGAAGTGGGGTTCAGTCTGATGGTCAAAGCAGAGAGCGAGAACGGGAACGCGAAAGAGAGTCCGACAAGAGACACCATTCTGCATCCAGGCCTCCAGCGTCTGCTTCCTCCACAGCTCCAGACAGGCCTCGGTCTTCAACATCATCTATCCTCACAACTTCACCTTCTAATGTTCCTTTAGCCACCTCTCCTCTGGATCTGTTTCACCGACAGCCATCACACACACTCGGCACAGAATCCAGCCACTCTTCTCAAAGAGAGAACAACGGTCCAGCCTCTTCTTCCTCTTCTAGTTCACTTCCTGTCAAGAAACCTGATCGAACCACAACTCCAGTATCCAAACCTGCACTTGGTCTTGCCTCTGGGTTGCTTGTAGCCCAAGTCAAGGTCAAAGAAGAACGAAAAGAGGAGCCTGAGCCAGTGCCCATCTCTTACACACATCCTGCTGTACCTTCACATAACTTTGAAAGGCCCAGTAGTCGGCACCCACACCACCCATCCACCCCTTCTTCAACCCTTTCTTTGACACCTACACCTGGCGTGCCTCTTCCTCCTCCAACTCCACACCCTCCCCATCATCCTCTATCTCTTTTAGATCGTTCACGGGCTATGGACTATGGCACAGCTGGACTGGTATTAGGTGCTGCAACAGATCGCTTCGCGCCGCATCCACATGGTCCTCCACAAGGTCATTCCCAACCTACTCCCAGCTTTCCCTGGGAGACTTGGAGGGATCTGGCCATCCATCAACAACAACAACAACAACGCAGAGAATTATTGACTCTGAGGTCTGATCCCCACCTTGCACTTCGCTCTGAACCACACTATAGATTACAGCGCTACTTTGATGCGGAAAGAGCTGTAGTAGCAGCAGCTGTGGCAAACAGCCCGCACCATCCACCAGTACCTACCTCTACATCCGCTGCTTCGGCTTCAGTGGGCAGGCCAGATTTTGGGTTGATTTCCCACCAGTTTGAAGATGAACGCGCTCATATGTTGCGGGATGATAGAGTACGGTATTTCGGGATGCACCCACACCTGGCCGCACCTCATCTTTCTAGCCCATCTCATGCTGCCCACCTAGAACAGCTTCATGCTGGGCTACTATCTCACTCTCATCTCCATCCTGCTGGAGCCGCCGCACAAGCATCACATCACCCAGATTTCTACTCAAGACTTGGGCATCTGCATTCACACCCACACGTACCTAATGGCATTCTAACCAAGACCCCAAATCTAGTCGGGGCATTGTCAATTGGTGCACCACCCCGTCTCATTCCATCTGTGAACAGATCTGCTACCCCACCCCGTGGACCTAGACTTGGTGGGGCAGGAGACTTAACCCTTTTTGCCACACATAAAGACAGCGAGTCCAGATAGTAGTAGGTAAAGCTTGAGGAGCTTCCTGAACTGTGGAAGAAATAGCTCCTCACGTGGCAAGGTTCTGCAGGATACTCGAAAAGAGCTTAGCTTCAATGACCATACACAAGTGTTGAAACAATTTGGGGAGAGAGCATACTTCCCAGGGCTGTTTGATATATTTATCCACTGTGGTTATGTTGGTGCAATTAAGGTACTCTCTTGCTGTGCCCTGATTTTTATGTAGGGGTTTTCTTTACAAGAGGCCTGTGGATGTTCTAAGACTATTCATTACTGCTAATAATATGAAGACAGATTGTGTTGAGTGATGGATCAAAAATTGTGAACCTGTTTGTCCTGGTGAACTCAAGAGAAATCCTACTGTAGAGTTATGGTCCTCAGCTTTGCTTTTAAAGAAGGAGAAATTGGACTCTGTCTGAAGTAGTCAAGTACTTCATTGTCTGATTCAGCACTGTTGGGAAATGTATGAATTAAAGGAAACACACGGTCCACTATCTGTTTTAAATAATCAAGTCATCCATTAGGTAACTTCCGTGAACATCAGAATGAACTTCTTAAGATTTATTTTATTCTTTAAAAAAGTTATTATGAACTGTACATCTTGTTGGATAATATTTTAAAATTTAAAGGGAAAGAACTGTCTCCCATTCATTAGTCTGACTCTACCGAAGAGCTGGGCTAGAATATAGTAGAATAGTGACATTTCTTTTGTAATAATTATTGTTAACATTAATTACCTTCCATAATAAATATATTCACTGTTTATGTTATAATGTCATGTTTCAGTTCTCACCAAATGCACTCAGTTGTTTAAATGAGTCAGTGATGATTATTGTCCAGCCAAGCACTACTATTGCTCAAAAATACTGATTATGTACTGAGGATGTGTCAAAGGCAGCCTCTACAGTTCAGAGAATTGAACATCTTCATACTTTGGGAGAGAGAGGGTGTGTGTTTGTTATTTCTGTTTTCCATAGTTCAACAACCATCATCCGAACTCAGTGGCACTAAGCATCTGTCAACTGGACCCAAGGAGTGCACGTCCCGTACTTGCAGCTAAACAATATGATTAGAAAGACTCTTGTCCAAAGATATGGGACATTCTGGATTAATTATTTGAGTAAAACAGTTTTATACATTTTAAATATGTTCCCTCTCCCCCTTGAAAAGAAAGCCACAAAGATTAATTATTAAACAAATGGTTGGTTATTTACATGTGTCTTAGTGTATTGATTTAATAATGTTGTTCCTATGTCTTCATAGAAGCATAATGCTTAATATAGATCTGCACCAGACATTCTTACACATAATTGTCACCTTAAGTAGTCAGAGAATCTAACATTCTTAACTAAATATCTAAACTAATTAAACTAAGCTTAAAATTTATAAAAACTTATCATGTCAATAACTTAGTATTGTTGACACCCAGACAGTAAAATATAATCTTTAAAAAAATTATTTCAGGAACCAAATATGTTCTCTTACATGCCAGTTTAGCTTTAAATGTATAATTACTGAAGAAATATAACATTACTGTGATTTTTTGTAATAAATGCAGAGATGTGTGTGTGCAGTAGAGGCTGCAGTGAGAGAAGCGCGCGCTGAAGCACGTCTCGCGAGATGTCTGCTCGCTCCGCAACTTGGTCAGCAGTCGTTCGTTCCTCCATTTCGCTGCGTCGAAAGTCTCCTCCCCGCTACCGCTAGATTCAGCGATCCCGGACCCAGTCTCACTCGGACCGTTCTACAACTTGATCCTACGAACCTGCCAGTACCTCACTGGGTACCGAGAGACAGATTGGGAGAATCTCTACACGGATTGAGAACGATTTGATGCGGATGGCGACTCCTTCAGCGAGAATTTAGTAAAAGAAAAGTGCTCGGAAATTTCAGGTAGGTGGGAACTTAAGATGGCGGCGTTGAGAGGAGGGGGGAAGCTGGGGAGGAAGTGATGGGAGGGGGAGGAGGGAAAGGGGGTCACTGGGGGGGATTGTGTCATGGCGGGACAAGTTGACTTTCATGTAGACGAGTGATTGAAGTATTAGATTTGTATGGGTACAGTGCGGCCTTTCTTGAGCTGACTCGGTTAGATCAACTGCACAGTTCACAATTGATCATACTAACGTTAAGGTGTTAATTACTTTTAATGCAGATTGTATAAAACATTAGCGAGTCGAATTGTGTTCCGGCTTCCTTTGTGCTGCACACTTTTGATCAGCTGGAAACGAAACTGCAGTTTGCTACTGAGGCTGCTAACGTTACAACAACGAAGTTGCATATTGTGCGTTACTTTGGTCTAGTGTACTTAACGTAACTTTTAAAAAGAGTTTTGAAATCATCCGTTAATTTGACATTCAAGTCATGAAAATGCAGATAGTCTGGTATATGATAAAACATGACATTATACATGTTGACTGTTGTGATAGAAATTCCAACTCATTTCTGCGACTCGATTCTTTTGAACAAAGAACCGGTTCGGAAACTGGTTCAGTGATTCTTTGTCTCAGTTCGGCGTTTTGTATTATTTAACGTTACACAAAATAAACTACCCTGTGTTCAAGTAGGCTACATGCCCCCTTACTTGTCTATTACGCAATTTAACATCGTCAAATCACTTTGGATGCGTTAAATATTACAGCTATAACGTTATAAATGTGTGTGTGTGCTAACGTTATTAAATAAAAGTTAGACAATTTAATGTGCTTATTGCTTGAATTGTAAAACAATTGCGTGGTCGTGTTTTTATAACTAAATTTCCGTAACATTTCCGCTAACTTTCGTTTTGAAAAGATCCGACTCGACAGAACGAGTTGTCCACGAGTCAGGAATCGCCACTTGACTGGCATTTTTGTCTAGCGTGACCCCGCGCAGTGACGTCAAGAGGTCGTTCCTGTAAATGGGTGTATAAGAAAATGTCCAGTAACACATGTATGTTTAGTGACAAGCCTTTTAAACTCCGCGATATTAATTTCGATGAATTGCCGTTTGTTCCCTGTCGTTGCATAACTTCTCATGGAAGTCGAAGTGTGCACGCGCGCTCCTTGCCCGTTCAGTTCAGCCCTTTGAGAGCTTGAGACGGTGTGTGTGTATATATATCTGAATGCGTTTGTCTGAGTCAGTTAATGAAATAATAACAATGTCTCACCTACTATTACAAAAAAAAAATCACAGACTGTAGCGCCCTGCCATTTAAATACCAACCATATAAATTAAACGTTACCATGTCGGCTCTATTGTAAGGTCTATGAGCTGTTAGCATTGCTAGCCTGCTAAAGGCCCATGTGAGCGCGTCCGCTTCGTGCATACATACCTACCGGCTGCATTCGTTATTTGTGTTCGGTATTGTTAACACTATTATTGTCTTTATGAGTGTATAAACAGCCTTAACTTTAGAAGAATAAATCCGAATCGGCGGCAGATTGTCGCTAAAGGCTAGCTTATCGTAAGGCACCCGCACTATTGTACTGAATGTGAGAATGTTTGTCCGGCTATACAACAGTTTCTCTTTTTAACACAAAAGTGATTGTGTTTATAACATGTGAACTGTTAATGTTCCTATTTAAAATCACAGTACCTTCCTTAATTTACTATGTGTTTGGTGTAAGCCGACTATATGAAGGAAGTAATATCAGTTTTATATACTTATTCATTTTCTCCAATAGTAAACATGAACGCTGTCAGTAACACTTCATTCAGCCAGTGAGAAAAACTAGTTTTACCTGTGTTTTCTCAGAATTATTAATCTGCACTTGGATTGTAAGTACGCATCACGTCGAGCAGATGGGTTTTGAGTAAATTACATAATCCTGCTGCAGTTTAATAATCAATACTTTGCATTATAATAACATCACTCTCCTCATACCCCTTCATGGAGAAATGTCTTTTGGATTGCATATATGTTAGTACAAATAGAAGATATAATTTATGAAATTCATTCAGTGTTTATTGTTAGACCCTCAGATGCAGCAGTACACTTGATCTCAGCATCCTGGAAGTGGAAATCACGGAAGAGACTGGTGCTTCATCACATACAGGTATTTATTCATTTATTAGGTCATTACCTTTAAGTTTTATACAGGCTTTCTCAGAATCTGCAGTCGTGTATTTATGAAGAAATGGAGCGTCTGTCACTTATAAAATTATTTAAATGTTTCAGCCATAGCTTTTTATTTCTTAAATATTAAAGCATTTTTCCAAATGGTTTAAGATTATAATTAAAGTGCCGTTTCTGTTTGCTGTTTAAATACATTCATGAGAAGTTTATAAGCAATTATCTTGCACTTTATAAAGGGTTAATCATGTCATGTGTCACTTCTGTACTTTCAGGTTCAGTGTGTAGCAGAGCCGGTTCTGAAGCAGGGCAGTCTGGGGAAAAGGCGGTGCAGCAGCGCACCTGTCCGGCAGAGGCTGTGCTGGGTGGCACCTCCGCGGCTGCGCAGAATGTGGCCGGGCCACCCCAGCATGCCCTGCAGCCAGTCGCAGCTGCCACTCTATCACTGTCATCAGTTGACATCGGCACTGGATTACAGCAGCAGAAGGGGGACTCAAAGACTGCATTTAAAGAACAGGCCATTGCTCACATTCAACAAAACAGCGGCATCAACAATTCAGAGAAGCTATCAGCTGCCCAAAGAGGACTGGTGTCAGCTACAGCTGAAGACTTACAAAAGCTTACTCCATCAGACAGACTTTTTGAGAGCAGTACTGATCTTACGCAAAAACAAGGCTTGCTTTTTGTGTGTAACACAAACAAAACAAGGCTTGGAAACAGGCAAACCGCTATGGCGGAAGGATCCAGCACAGACCACTGCCAAGATTGGAGCCAACACCATGGAGATACGGGCGGTGTCTCTGCCCCTTTTCAGACCGCAAAGGAACCTTTGCCTCCAGAGACAATCAAATTGGACTACAAGAACGTGTCTGGAAAGGCCACATCTGGAGAAAGCCCCAGTGCCCCAAAAACTGAAGTCACCCCATCTGTCAAAGGTGCAGTTAAGTCAACCGATAAAGACATGGAACACCCAAAACCAACTCCCCTTTTTGAGACAAATCAGACTGCGGCCTCGTCTGTGCTGCAGAAACAAAGTACAACAAATTCAGCGACACAGCTTTGTAAATTTGACTCTAAAGAAACTATGGAAGATGTCACACGAGATCTGCTTAAAACAAGCAAAGAAGATG
This sequence comes from Danio rerio, assembly GCF_052040795.2. Classification (NCBI taxonomy): domain Eukaryota; kingdom Metazoa; phylum Chordata; class Actinopteri; order Cypriniformes; family Danionidae; genus Danio; species Danio rerio. The sequence goes on from NC_141032.1 coordinate 29,366,383, forward strand.
ACATTAGTGAAACCTTGTCAGCTGGAGGAACAAAGCAAGGAATTAGTGGAAATTCTATTTGCTCAGGATATTCATCAAAACAAGGGGGGCAGCACATTACTCCCAACAGAGGAAATAACACTCCAAATGACTCGGATAAGGGCAGCTGTTATCTCACAGAGAACTGTAGTCAAACACAAACGTCTACGCAAAAGACAAGCACCCTTCCAAAAACACCTGGCATCCCCACCTTGGTCGAGAACATACAGTGTGTGCAAGAGCTAAGTTCTCAGTACCTACATATAAACCCCAAAATGGTTACTTTGTCTAAAGAGACCAGTACAAGGGGAGATCTGTACTGTAATGTGGCTGCTAAGGAAGTACTTTGCAATGTTTCTGTTGATGAACCAAAGTTGTCTGGGCATGGTACATGCACTGACACTGCACATGTCTCCATAATGAGTGAAAGGTCACAGGTCATGGGTTGTGGCTCTTCTGATGTGATTTTGAAGCAGAATGACAGTGCCAATCAAATTGAAATATCCATGTCCTCAAATCACCAACAGGATGGGAGCATCCTGCTCACCCATGCAGAGAACTGTGTGACTTCAGAGGGGTTAGAATCAGATCAGCCAAATCTTTCTGACTGTTTGGTTCAGCAATTACAAGAGTCCATTCCAACAGACCATAAACTCTCACAGATTCAGATTTGCCTGAACAACACACCGGATATTGTGAATGAGGAGGAGAGGCAGGAGATGAATGCAGAGGCTCTCAGTGCTGTTGAAGTGAAAGATTTGATTGATGTAGGTATTTTAATGCAGCCAGACATGGAGGATACCTGGCTGGTTGTAAGCGAGATAGACGGACAACCTGAGCATGCCGAGATGGAAGTTAGCGACGAGTCTCTGGTGCAGTGCCCTGAATCCCAGTCAACTGTTGCTGTATATGAATGCACAGTGCCCTGCTTTACATCAGCTGCCATTCACAGTGATGTTAAGCTGCTGTTAACTGACAAAGAAGAGGAACCAATGGAAACATTGACGCAAGACTTGCAAGTCCAGAGTAATCTAGGGTCTCATCCAGCTACACTCAAATCCACAAAGGAATTAACCATTATGTCCTCTGCTCAAAAAGAGGTAGCTGCAATCGTCAAACAAAATAATGATTCAAGTCCCACTCTTGCAAAAACGATGACAGGGTTAACCTCAACACTGCTGGATGTCACACTTGATTCTGTGCATGATCAGCAAGAATCTGTTGTGGTGGAAAATACCCCAGGTGTGTCATTAATTTCACTGGGCACGATTGACCCAAAGCTACTGATTTTAAAGAAGGATGACAGGCCTGCCCTTAAGCAACCTTCTTCCCTGTCTGCTAGGGTCGCAACCAAGCAGAACTCATCTATCCTGGATAGATCTCCTAGTAATGAATCGAACAAAGTTTCAGAGTGCCTTGCTAAAACTGATACAGCTGCATCCTCCAACTTAAAGGATGTTAAGTTACCTGCTGACCACCCTGTGTCTAACACTCTTTCTCAATCCTGGACTGTTTCCACTTCTAATGTACTTTCACAGAACAGTTCTGAGAAAGAAAAGTTATATCAGTCAAGTAGTTCTGGCAAGATGCTTCAAAAGGAATCCTCTGCTGACACTTCTTTATCAACTTCAGTGAAACTCCATAACTCAGAAAGCCACCTTACTCCATCTCCTGGAGGTGTCTGGGGTCCTGTGTCTGATATTGTCCCCTTGGAGAATCAGTCTTTAGATGGCAAACCACTCCAAGATTTAATGTCTTTAGGGGGCGCCCTGGTTTTGGAGCAGCAACAGTTACCGGACAAACTTTTGTCAACAGCGCAAGATTCTCAGCACACCATCCTGGAGCCCCTGGATGCTTCTGTGGAAGAAAGCAGCGACGGAGAGGCTGATAGTTCTTTAGAGGTCCAAAATGAGGACAGTAATGCTGTGACCAATCCAGCAGAGAATAAGGTAAAAAAAGAGTTATCAACTCTCATTACATCTTTACCAGAGATGTGGCAGTGATTTTAAATTGGATGTGTTTGATGGGCATGTTTAGTTACGGTGTGAGCGTCAGAGGTAGTCAGCAAAGTGTGTTCATTATTCAAATATTTTTGAGACTGTATAAAAATATCTAAACCACAGTTTGATACTAGTGCACTTCTTGGCTGTATATTGAGCCATGTGTGTTTTCCAGCGTGGGCAGAGCAGGACAGACAGACAAGACTTGTTATTGAAGGTAAGAGGTGTCAGGCATCTTCCAGATCTGATCGTTGCAAGCTGATGTGACGATCCTGTTTTTTTCAAATAGTGATTGACCGATACGTGTTTTGCAAAGGCTGATTCCTTAATTTTTTTGGTGTTTGTTCTAATAAAACACATTTAGAAAAATATGGTAAACAAATCTTACACATTACATCATCAGTGAAAGTAAAACTGCCGCTCAGTCAACTGAGGCATATTTTCTGGCTGATGCCAGAAATGGCCAGATATATGACATGCAAAATATATCGGTCTGTCACTACTTCAACTTACCAGCTTATTTTTTTTTTCTTCCCACTATAACTTAAAGGGATATTTCACCCCAAAATTATGATCTACTCACACTGAAGTGGTTTCAAGTCTTTGAGTTTCTTTATTTTGATGAACACAAAGGAAGATATTGTGAAAAAAGCAGAAAAAAGAACCATTGGCATCCAATAAGAAAGACACATTCTATGGAAGTCGATAGTTAGAGGTTTCCAGCTTTCTTCAGAACATCTTCTTTCAGGTCAGCAGAAGAAAATAAGTCAAATGGGTTTGGATCAAGTAAAGGATGAGTCAACATGACAAAATGTTCAGTTTAACAAGAAAATAGAGCTGAGTGTAAGAGTATTTTATCCAGTGTAGCATGTGTTATTTAGAAACCAGGAGAGAGGTTATACGATGTTTGCTCACCACAATGTTCTTCTAGACATTTTATGAAGCACTTTTATCTCTTCTTGGGCTCTCTGTCACTCCTTTGTTCTTAAGTCTGAGTAATAAAGTGCAGACATTCAGCCAGATACACTGTTTTATTTGTCTGCCCCAAGGTTTGCCAGTGGATTGCAGGCAAGGTTACAGCAGCCTCAACTCCTTCCACCTCCCCTGTTCCATGTTCATCTCCGTCTCCCTCATCTAGTGACTGGATTCGTTCTCATACAGGCAGAGCCTCACCTATACGCAACTCTCATGGCAAAAACATGCCCTCCACTTCCTCCCAGGGTTCCCAGTCAGAGCAGACAACCACACCAAAATCAACCCCAAAGCATACAGACTTGGCAGAACTGGCAAAGCATGTGAGAGAAAATGCATTACAGCATTTACTTTACTGAATTACATTGATTTGCTAATACAAGAGGTCAAACTTTGGTCTTTCACTTTTAACAGGAAGCAGAAATAGAACATCGGACTCTTGCACTAAAACGTGAAGGTTTTTGGTCTCTGAAACGTCTGTCTCGTATAACGGAACCAGTACGGCCTAAAGATCACTGGGATTACCTCTGTGAGGAAATGCAGTGGCTCTCCGCAGACTTTGCACAAGAAAGGCGATGGAAAAGAGGAGTTGCACGAAAGGTACGTGTTTAATTCAAGGCTGGCTATATTTCAAATATGTCATTTGAATTTGGAAATGTTGGGGTAATTAAATAGTTGTGAGTTTACCTTGTGAGTTTAAACACAGGTCTGAAAATGAGTGCAAAAATGAGTGTGGTAGTCTAGAGCATAGAAGGGGGAGAGGGAATAAAGTGCATTTTCCAGCCGCACCTAGTTAAAAACATCAACAACTTTTTCACATGCCTCGTGCGCACCATGATTCAAGTAGAACTAACCAGTCTGCTTCACACTTTGTATGGAATATACACACTTCAATAATAACAGCAGACTAATAACCTCAGACAAACACAGTGCACCCAAACACTCCAGTGCTTTTGACTTATTTTCATTAACTTGCATCGGAGCTGCATCACTGGATGTGCGTTTGTCATCCTATGAGAAAACGCTAGATGGTCGCCTAGCATTCATGCTATTTACTTCATGTCAGAATAACATCACGTAAAAATGAGTGCCGTATTGTAGCAGAAAGGAGACTGTAAATAAAAAAAATATGTCGCCAGAGTGGCTTTTTGGTTTCTTTTTTTTTTGTGCATCCCTGCCACTAGTTCCCCATCGGAAATATTTTTTTTAGCATTCACAATTTGTAATGCATTTGAATAATAATGGCTGGTTCCTTTACTTGAAAGCTCAGATTTGATTATCATAATTTTTCTGTTTAAAGAGTTTGATGTTTACTGTATCATTATTATTCACAACTTACAAATGCTGATCTACCATTAAGTTTGCTTCGATTGTTCAGCATTTACACTTTACCATTGCACACACATTTTATACATTTTATCTATCAAATTTAAGAGTCTTATTAACACTTATGTTTATTTTATTATAAAGAGCATGATATATACAACAGTTCTGTCTGGTTCTCAAATCTGATTGGCTGATAGCTGTGCGATATTCTGAAATAAAAGAACTCCTACAGCCTCTTTACCCTTTGTGTATTACTCCGCCCATATACAGCCAGCAAAAAGCAGACATCACAGATCTAAAGTTTAAAAGATGCACGCTCAACTGTTTAACTGTCAGCTTATGATTTGAATTCGGAAGAAAGTAGTTCCTCATACAAAAGGGTTTTTGAGAGTCTCCATGTTTGATTTTGTTTTTATATACACAATTATGCCGTCGAACTGTTGTATAAACGCAATATCACACTTGTAGCAGTGCGATATAGCTGTATATCGGCACTGGTGGGAGGCGTGCGTTGGCACGAGGCCGCAGGCCAAGTGCCTTAGTGCCCCCACCAGTGCCGATATACAGCCATATCGCACTGCTACGAGTATGATATTGCTCATATATTTTTTACTATTAAAACTATTTGCCTTATTAATGTTGGTAAATTAAAATAAAGTGGTTCAATAAATCCTAATATTCCTAAATGTATTGTTAAAAATATTCAATAATTATTGATATTGGATGATATGAAACATAATATTGTGATAATTCTTTTGCAATACCCCAGCCTTATTATATTTATTGTTTTGTAAACTCGCACCAAACCGCACATCAAATAAACACAGATATGTTTTTGTACTTTGCATTTGTGTGATATACCCGTGTATATAAATATATAAAGTAATTAATAATTTAGAATATTTAAGCCTTTTTAATGTAACCTGTTTGATCAGTATTATTAAAAATCTGTGAAGACTGGTTGGTTCTAGGTAGTTTGTTTAGTGTGTTCCACACATCCTCTCTCCTCAGGTTAAAATTATATCGGTTGGCCTGCTTCAGCATATAGCAGGGGTGGCCAACCCTGTTCCTGGAGAGCCACTTTCCTGCAGATTTCAGTTGCAACCCATATCAAACACACCTGCCTGTAATTATCACGTGGTGTTCAGGTCCTAATTAATTGGTTCAGGTGTGTTTGAAATGGGTAGCAACTGAAATCTGCAGGAAGGTGGCTCTCCAGGAACAGGGTTGGCCACCCCTGGCATATAGAATGACCACTGTCTGAAGCAGTAACACAAACATTTCAAATCAAAAGGGAACATAAAGAAGCCAGCTGTAATTTTGCTCCATTTTCTCAAATATTTGCAAACGGTATGGATTATTAGATTATTGACATAATTTGCACAAGCGAGTCCTTACATGATGAGTGGCAAATACTGTGATAATGGTACTAAACACAACTTTGTTTACACTTAGTATGTGCGCATTTCATGTTCTGGTTTACCTTCATGGAATGAGAAAGCAGATTACTGCCAACTGCGGAAGTGTAAAGAAACTCTCATCTCCTGTCACACAGGTGCAGAATGAACACTTTTGTTTTAGTTTGCTGCTGTCTGTTTGGTGTGTTCATTGCAGCTTTTGGTCCAAACAAGACTAAATGCAAGGTGACAACACAGTTGCTTTTAGTCGCTGCTAATTTTTTGGCTTGGTGTATCCCAGCGTTGGGTGTCTGCCATAGGAAATCAGCATATGTTCTGTTCATGTAAGCAAAGCGTGTTACCCTAGTATTAAGCATAGATAATTATGAGACCCTAACATATCAATGACTGTGTTTTTCATGAGCCACATTGTACCCGACAATGTCTACAATAGAGGTTGAAAATGACATAAAATGCTTCAAAATAGGCAACTTTTTTTCTATAAATAAAATTTTGAGATTCGAGCATTGCCTATTGTAAAAGAAACACCTCAATTAAATACTCTAAAATGTAATCTAGAGTTTCAGGACTCTCGAAATGAAAATCTCAACATGTTTTCAGGTAGTCCGAATGGTCATGCGACACCATGAGGAGTTGAGGCAGAAGGAAGAGAGAGCAAAACGTGAGGAGCAAGCCAAACTGAGAAGAGTTGCTTCTTCTATTGCCAAGGAGGTCCGTGCCTTCTGGAGCAGCGTTGAAAAGGTGCTCTTTTATAGGAATCCCTATTGCCATCTCTATGAAATCTGTTGCTATAAGAACGGTGATTCACGCTTTCATCTGATTCCTGCTTATTGCTGTACACAGGTGGTCCAATATAAACAACAGTCCAGACTGGAGGAGAAGCGGAAGAAGGCTCTAGATCTTCAGCTGGATTTCATTGTGGGTCAGACAGAGCGTTACTCAGACTTGTTAAGTCAGTCCCTGCAGGGCGCCCCTGTACAGAGTTCAGACATTGCAGCTGCCTCCAAACAGTCACAGCCTAATCCTGTTGATGAGGATGGTGAGGATTGGCATTTGGTTTATTGTCAGTGTTCAGATAAAGTTACTGTAATAAAATTGAACTGAAAATCTGAACTAGAAATGGTGTGTTTTTGATCACATTAAACAAGTCTTGTTCTTACTGAGCTTATATTGTGGCTTTTTGTCCTGCAGATAGAGACTTTGAGCCCCCTTGTGAGGAAGAGGATGACGAAGAGACTATAGAAGTTGAGGAGCAACAAGAGGGGAATGATGCAGAAACACAGAAGCGAGAGATTGAGTTACTGAGGGAGGAGAGCACACTGCCTCTTGACCAGCTACTCAGTACTTTAACTCTTCCCCAGGTATAGCCATCTTCAAGGGTCAACTCCATCACAGCAGTCATATGCTTTGTTTTCAGCATTATTGTTTGGGTAGCCTTGTTACACAGTCTCTGATTAAAGCGATCTATCACTTTATTTTTTTTAGTTCACATATATTAAATATTTTTCTAATTCAACAGGATGTTGAATCAGAGGAGGAGGAGTCCGATACCTCATCTTTAACAGTTGAAGATGAAGACAAAGAATTCAGTGCCAATGAAGAAGATGGTTAGTAGCGTTTTACTCTTAACTTGAGAGTTGTATTAATATAAATAGAAATATGCCGCTTAAGTTGCTCTTTGCTTCTCTTCAGCGGAAGATGAAGAAGAAACCATTGAAGCCCAGGAAGTTATTGAAGGCGAGGGAGACCATACAGAGGAACTGGATGACCTTGCTAGAGAGGGTAAATTAAGTTCTGTTTTGTTTAATGAAAGTAGAACAGCTGAAAAGTGTGGGATTTGAGAGATATCTTTCTATTTCTAAAGATGTTAGCTGACCAAACTATAAGTTTAATCATTAATTTTTGTAACTCCTTTTAGAAAATCCTTCATTCTTTAAAGTCAAACTAACTGTGAACCTTTGAAAAAGTGTAACGCAGAGTTTAATTATGAGTTTAGGAGTACTCACCTGTGTTTCTTATTTCACAGGGGAGATGAGCATGGAAGAGCTCCTAGAGAAATACAGAGGAGCGTATGCCTCTGATTTTGAGGAGCCTTCAGCATCAGCAGACTCCTCAGAGGAGTCAGAAGGAACTGAAGTGGAAGCAGAGGAAGAGACAGAGGGAGAAGACAGTGCTGATGATAGTGGCTCCTCATCAGGTGAGCTAAAATGTATGATGAGGGAGCCACGTGCTCTGATTAGTTGTGGTATTAAGTAAATAAAGACAGCATATCATCCGCTTTTCCCACTACGATCCATGGGATTTTCAGATTCTCAAGCAGCTGTAGATACTGAGGAAGAAGATGAGCATGAGGATGTGCAGGAGAGTGATGATGAGGATGATGGAGGAGAAGGAATGGAGGTTTTGCTAAGAGAGGGTGATCAGAGTCCTTCTGTACCAACATCTCCTCGGCCTAAGAAAGAAATCAGCCATATTGCTGCTACTGCTGAAAGCCTTCAACCTAAAGGATATACACTGGCAACAACAAAGGTAGCTCTCCAAGTCCTCAGGATCCAAAGAACACTTTCTCAGTTGGATTATTGTTAACTGTATTTGCTTGATTTTCTTTTTAAAACAAGGTCAAAACACCTATTCCGTTCCTGCTTCATGGTACCTTGCGTGAGTACCAGCACATTGGACTGGACTGGTTGGTCACTATGAATGAGAAGAAACTCAATGGCATACTTGCAGATGAAATGGGGCTTGGCAAAACCATTCAGACTATTGCTCTGTTAGCTCATCTAGCATGTGTAAAGGGTAAAAAGTGCACATAATACTTTATAATCTGTGTTGAGCTCAAAGTGGATGTACACCTTTTTATGACAGGCTTGCTTTTATAGGTAACTGGGGTCCACATCTGATCATTGTGCCAACTAGTGTAATGCTCAATTGGGAGATGGAATTGAAGCGCTGGTGCCCAGGATTCAAAATCCTCACCTATTATGGCAGCCAGAAGGAGCGCAAGCTGAAGAGACAAGTAATTATTACAATAATGAGAATATAAATACAACATGAATTACAAAATAAAATGAACTCTGTGTTTTAATGTAGTTTTTCAGTCATCTTGATTTTAGATTTTTTTCATTTTTCCTTTCTTGTCAGGGCTGGACCAAACCCAATGCTTTCCATGTGTGCATCACCTCATATAAGCTAGTACTGCAAGATCATCAGGCTTTTAGACGCAAGTCTTGGAGGTACCTCATTTTGGATGAAGCCCAGAACATCAAGAACTTTAAGTCCCAGCGCTGGCAAAGCCTGCTCAATTTTAACAGGTACTTGAATACAACAATATCTGTTAAGGGCTTGATCATTTATTAACAGTGGCCTGTTGAACAAAACTCAGAGCCAAATGGCACACTATGCACTTACACACTCATCAGCATAGTATATGAATGTAGCGTTGTCCCAAATGGAACACTACTGTTTTTTTACTGAGCGGAAATTCCCTGATGATGGTTAGAACAATCGCCTCACAGCAAGAAGGTTGCTGGTTCGAGCCCTTGCTGGATCAGTTGGTATTTCTGTGTGGAATTTGCATGTTCTTCCCGCGTTCACATGGGTTTCCTCCAGGTGCTTCGATTTCCCCCATAAGTCTAAAGACATGTGGTACAGGTGAATTGGGCTCTGGTGACCCCAGAATAATTAAGGGACGAAGCCAAAAACAAAATGAATGAATGAATGTTTGATTGACGGTTGGCAACTCAGTACCTAATAATACCTGTTTTTATTGTAAATGCACTACTTGCACTATTTATACTACTAAATGGCATAGAATAGTACATAAATATGTGATTTGGGATGCATAAGTTTTGAATCACCAAATTAGAATGATGATATTAGAATTATATGGATAGATGTATAGGGTTTGAGATTGGCTTCATTGCATCAGATACAAATGACTTAACGCACAGCTAATTGTCTCAGTTTAGGATTGCACTCTAACCCAGAATAAAATCTGCTCAGGAGAAAGTTGTGATGTGCAAGTTATTGTGTTGACGAACCCTGATCAAAACCAACCCAACTTCTTGAGCCTAAAAACTCAGAATTTGTTGAAATCAACTGCAAATTTACAAACAGGCCTCTGGTCCTTTTCATACTTTTTTGTTTTATGTGCAAAACCCATTTAATGAGATGTAATGTTTGTTTATTTCCTTACAGTCAAAGGCGGTTGTTGCTCACAGGAACCCCTCTCCAGAACAGCCTAATGGAGCTGTGGTCTCTTATGCACTTCCTCATGCCACATGTGTTCCAGTCTCATCGTGAGTTTAAGGAGTGGTTCTCAAACCCGCTCACTGGCATGATTGAAGGGAGCCAGGAGTATAACGAGGGCTTGGTCAAACGACTTCACAAGGTAGAGCCTCATTTATTTTGGTTATGGGTAAAATAAATAAATAATTTTAGTTTAACTGTGGTGTTTGAAGTTATATATTAAAACATTCAGCTGTACATAAGCTTGCTGTATCTCTGTGTCGTTCTAGGTACTAAGACCTTTTTTGCTGCGAAGAATTAAAGCAGATGTGGAGAAACAAATGCCTAAAAAATATGAGCATGTTGTGCGCTGTCGACTCTCCAAAAGACAGCGCTTTCTTTATGATGACTTCATGGCTCAGGCCTCGTAAGTAACTAGGTCAAGCACACATTGATAGGGGTTAAAGTGAGAAAGGCATTTTTACTTTGTTGATGATGTTGTTTGTTGAACTTAAAAGCTCAAGTCTTGGATAGTTGATTGGTTCTTTTTTTGTTAGGACGTCACATAATACTTTCTACCTAATTATTAAACTTTTTCTTTGTTCCCCACACCATATACTCCTAGGACACGAGAGACTTTAGCCAGCGGTCATTTCATGTCTGTGATCAACATCCTGATGCAGCTGCGGAAAGTGTGTAATCACCCCAACCTGTTTGATCCAAGGCCCATACAGTCTCCTTTTATCACAAAGGACATCATCTATTCTACTGCATCACTGGTTCAGCAGGCTCTTGAGACCTCACCTTTTGAGGTAAGTAAATACCAGCAATTACCAAAGCTTTACTTTTGCTTCTGTAGTTCAGTCAGGGGTGTCCGTTCTTGGTCTTGAAAAGCCAGTTTCCTGCTGAACATTTGTTGGGTTGTCTAGAGCCAAAGTTGAAATATTCAAGTGTACTTAATCCCACAATTCACCATGATTCTATGATCACTGTTTTTCTGATGTACAGTCAGTGGCAAAACCAGTGCATTATAAACATTGCGTTAAATGAATTGCTAAATAAAAAAAATTTAAAAATCTGCAGCACTCAAAATTTGCAGTTGGTTTTATGAGATCTTAATGAACTTATAAGTGGAGTAAAGTTAGGAGCATGTGGGAAGTTGTTGAGTCTTTGTTTAGCTGGTTCAGTTGTGTTAAATTAGAGATGAGTAAAGCTCTCTAGTGGGGTCGCCCAAAAATAAACCAATATGCTTGTTTGGTCTAGGCATAGGGATTTATTCATTCGTTTTCCTTACTCCCTTTATTTATTAGAGGTTGCCAACTTATCCTTCATATGTTTTACACAGCGGATGCCCTTCAATGCTGCAATGCAGTACTGGGAAACACCCATACACACTCATTCACAAACATGCACTATGGCCAATTTAGTTTTATTCAATTCACCTGTACCACATGTCTTTGGACTGGGGGAAACCGGAGCACCCGGAACCACGTGAGCTAGGGGAGAACATGCAAATGCCACACAGAAATGCCAGCTGACCCAACCAGAGCCGAACCAGCGACCTTCTTGCTGTGAGGGGATTGTGCTACCCACTGTGCCACCGTGTCACCCCTAGGCATAGGGATATTCAAAAAATTACAGTGTTTTGCTGAAATGACTTCAAATAATGTTTCTATTTGGCTTCATTTGGGACTTCTTGTTATTTACCTTCTGATTTCCATCATTTCCTTGTGCGAATTACAGTGACATATATTCCTGTCAATACAGTAGACCTGTTAGACCAATGTATACCTAGGGATGCACCGAAATGAAAATTCTTGGCCAAAAGTGAAAATGTGGAAACCAAGGCCGAAAACCAAAACACCAAAATAAATAATGGCAGTTATTAGTACCATTGCATTTATGGCTATGACTTTACTAAAAATAAGGCATTGCAATTAAAAAAAAAAATCAATATTAAAGTTTCAAAGAATAATTTAATTACAACTAATTCAATTATTTATTTAGCACATTTCAACAATGGGTTATCACTTTTGGGAATGGGGACTTTTTAAAGTAAAAAGTAGAAATTTTATTTTACTTAATAACGGCATCAACAATATTTACAGATTTTTATACAGTCAGTCAAATGAACTTAAGCTATAAAAAATTCCCAATCTACAAAACCAAATTTAAAACAATTTTAGTATCGGATTTGCACACTGGTTTGATCATGTATGGATATCAATATAGCGCTGCTTCTGCTCTACCTATGCGCTGCGTACATCCACATCTGTCGCAGTCTGGATTGTTTTGCATATATGCTGCAACACAGAATAAGTACAGTTGGGATGGAGTGCAGAGGATCATTACAGAGCGAAGAGTCACACTGCAAACCTGTCACATTTTACAAATATCTGTTTAGAAAATTTCCAAGGTTATATTGTTTTCTTTTTTTTTATTGGGCGCTCACTCTTGTTTACTGTAAAATAATGTTTCTTTTAAAAGCGCTGTGACTTGTCCATGTTTGACCTGGTTGGCCTGGAGCACCGTGTGTCAAGATACCAGGCAGATGTTTTCCTGCCCCAGAGGAAAGTGACGCATCAACTTATTCAGGAAATCATGGAGTCCCCTGATCCTCCTCCCAGACCTAAGCCCGTTCGCATGAAGGTCAACAGGTATAGTGTATAACATTGTCATATAAACAGTGCGTTTTAAAATCATTTTAAGTGTATTCATATTTTTGAATCAAGTGTGAGCTTGTTCATGCTTCTCCACAGGATGCTCCAACCTCTTCCTAAGACTGATGGGCGTTCAGCAGCAAACAGCCCTCGTCCTGCATGCCCCCCCACCACCACCACGATTCAGACTCCAAAGCCTCTAATCACAGAGGTGACCACTTCCCAAGCTCCCTCCCAGCCAGCAACTCAAGGTCAGCTCACATACTGATCAGCAAGTCTTTCTCGTGTGATAGAGGAAAAGAATAACTTTCTACTCTCATTTCAGTTTGTCCTGTTACTCCTGTCACTGCATTAAGAGCCCCCCTGGCTCCTAGTACCATCCCTTCTGCACCTGCAGTCAGGCCACCAGCCCCCCAGTCAGTGACTGTACGCCCCTCTGCACCATCCACCATCACAGCTGCTCCTCCTCCTCAACCTCAGCCTCCTCAACCAAGCAGCATCATGACTCAGAGGGTCCTGCTCAGCCCAGATATGCAGGCTCGTTTGCCATGTAAGTTTATTTCCTCTTTTTCACAAAACATGCTTAGCTACGAACATGGGCTCTGTTTACTTCTTCTGTATGAAGATACATTTTTAGTTCTATCACAATTTTACATTAGGAATAAATGTTAAAGTTTAAAACGTTCTAGTATGTATGTTTTCAAACATTTTCAGAGTTATAAAGGACGCATTTCAACATGTTGCTTGAGTACAAATTGCAAAAAGCTAGTTGTTGGAACATCACATCAAAAAAAGATATTCATTCTTTACTAAGCTGCACTGAAATACACAGGTTATGATCAATACTGTAGTCTGTCTGTGGTCCACATCATTTTCCTTCAGTTACTTCTATATTAAGCACTACTTTATGCATTGTGTGGAGCATTTTGTGAAAATTAAATAAAACACAATTAAATGAGCATTTAAGGGTCTTGAGGGATAGTTCACACAAACCGTAGAGTTGCTGAAGTTTGGCCTGCACGCTTGCGGTTTTTAAGAAACTTTTTTGGTGCGTCAATTTTGTGGTATTATTCAAAAAGGTAATGATTCGCACTCATCAAGTAATTGCTTTGTACTGTTTTTATTTATTTTTTCTTACATTCTTCGGGTGATTTAAAGACACAAACGTTTTGGCACTATGCTTTCCTCAGTGCCCGAAGAATGTAAGAAGAAAAAAATAAAAACAGTACGAAGTAATTACTTGATGAGTTCGAATCATTACCTTTTTGAATATTAGTTCACACAAAAAAAACTTGTCATCATTTAATTACTCTTTACTTATTTCAACTTTCAGTTTCTTGTTAAAAACAAAGATATTTTAAAAAAATTTTTATATAGTTTATTAACAAAAGTGGATTACACATTACTCAGTTTTTCCATAATATAATTATGATTCTATAATATAAAATATAATATTTTAAAGAACTGTAATTGAAAGCATACACTTATTAGCTACTTTATTAGGTACACCTGTCCAGCTGCTCATAAACACAAATTTCTCATCAGCCAAATTATCACCTGGCAGCATTTCAATGCATTTAGGCATGTAGACATGGTCAAGACCATCTGCTGCAGTTCCAACCGAGCATCAGAACCGGGAAGAATAGGGATTAAAGTGACTTTGATTGTGGCATTGTTGTTGGTTTGAGTATATCAACATGTTGAACTTTGAGGTGGATGGGCTACAGCAACAGAAGACCACACTGGGTGCCACTCCTGTCACAGGAACAGGAATGAAGAACAGGAAACTGAGGCTACAATATGCACAGGTTCACCAAAATTGGACAACATAAGATTGGAAAAATGTTGCCTGGTCTGATGAGTCTCGATTTCTGCTGCGACATACGGATGGTAGGGTCAGAATTTGGTGTCAACAACATGAAAGCATGGATCCATCCTACCTTGTATCAGCGGTTCAAGCTGGTGCAGGTGGTGTATTGGTTTGGGGGATATTTATTAGCACACTTTGGGCCCATGAGTACCAATTGAGCATCATGTCAAAGCCAAGGCCTACCTGAGTATTGTTGCTGACCATGTCCATCCTTTTATGAACACAGTGTACCCATCTTCTGATGGCTACTTCTAGCAGGATAACACACCATGTCATAAAGCGCAAATCATCTCAGACTGGTTTCTTGAACATGACAATGAGTTCACTGTACTTAAATGGCCTCCACAAACACCAGACTCAATGCAATAGAGCACCTTTGGGATGAGGTGCAACAGGACTACTTTTTGCATCGTGGTTGAGCAGCCGACAAATCTGCATCATGTCAATATGGAGCAAAATCTCTGAGGAATATTTCCAAATCTTTGCCACGAAAGATTAAGACGGTTCCGAAGGCAAAAGGGAGGGGGGTGGGGGGTCCAGGACAATACTAGTATGGTGTACCTAATAAAGTAGCCGGTGAGTGTATATACAAACAATCAATATACTTTTATTGCATTCTTTAAATGTTTTAATTATTTTAAATTGCATCAAATTACACCTGATAGTAATACCTGATAGTATTAATCTGCCAAAAGTTTGCTGTGGGTTGTTCTGGAGCAGAGAGGTGACAATTTGTCTTTGCTTATCAAACCAGGCATATAGGTCTACTGTATGTTGTTTATAACGAAAATGTTATTATACTGTAATTAACTGTACTCAATGCTACTTATTTTCACATCTTTTTTCTTATAATATGATCAAGAACTTTGACAACTTCAATGTGATTTATGTTCTTTCTTTATAAACAATTTTTGATTGAAGAGTAGCAGAATTGTAATCATGTTTTGAATAAGAGACCACTTTGACCGTTTGTTAAATTGTGTTTAATTAATGGTGTTATTTTGAGTTTTTGAATTGAAATTGGTACCAAGAACAATGTTTTTTCATTGGTATTGGTACCTAATACTGAAATTTTGGCATTGACAACCTCAGTGGTTACAGGCTTTCAGCTTACTTCAAATAAAAGTGTGCAACAAAAACTCATAAGGGTTTGGAGTCACTTGAGGGTGAATAAATGAACGCCTTTGGATGAACTATTACTGTAATGTAATCTATACACAAGTAATCACGAATGCTAAGTGGGGAAATGGTATTATGTTTCATCTCACTTGGGATTGGATTTTCCTTTAACATGTTAACACCAGGGGCGATGCAGTGGCAACGTTTCCCAGAGATGGGTTGCGGCTGGAAGGGAATCCGCTGCATAAAAACGTGCTGGATAAGTTGGCGGTTCATTCCGCTGTGGCGACCCCGGATTAATAAAGAGACTAAGCTGACAAGAAAATGAATGAATGAATGAATGTTAACAACAAGTGTAAATTAAGAGTAGTTTATCTCAAATCAAGTTAATCAATAAATAATTTCCATTGTTCTCTTACATGTGCAGCTGGTGAAGTGGTGAGTATTGCCCAGCTGGCCTCCCTGGCTGGCCGACCGGTATCATCCTCTCAAGGCAGTAAACCAGTCACCTTTCAGCTACAGGGCAACAAGCTCACACTCTCTGGGACGCCGCTGCACCAGGTTCCTGTCCCTCAGCCACGGCCCATTCAAGGTATCCACGTTCCACATAAATAACCGAATAACCTGCTTATGGTAATAATCCACTGCCTGCTGTAAGGATAGGTTTCGCTTTTCCTGCACGCCTTCAGTCTTTCTCTGAGCGTTTGGTGTAGTCTCTGGGCTAACACTTTCTTCTGTGGTTGTGCCTTTTAGGAAATGTAATGCATCTGGTTTCCAGTAGTGGGCAGCACCACCTTATTAGTCAGCCAGCTCAGGTGGCAGTTCTTCACACAGTTAGTCAGTCAGTTAGCAGCTCAGCAAATCCCCACCCAGCCAGCACAACCCCAACCTGCTCTGGACTAGCAGTACCTTTCACCACTGCTCAAGGTACTGGTGCTGTCCTTGAGTTCATCCTTGTTCGGGTACAGCCTGTATGCTGGGTACCAATCTACCTGTTTCTCAACAGTGCATGTGCATGAGTGTTCTGGCATTGATTCTTTTTTCTAACTGCATGTAACAGCTTAATCAGATGGTTTGATGACTGCTAACTCAATGAATAGGTCTTCTTGAACAAGGGTATTCATTCAATAATAGATAAACGCAAACAACAATATAGATGTTAAATTGTAGAGGTTTGAAATTCTTTCGTTGGTCCATTCTCGTTTTGTTTACATCTTTGTTTTGCAAAATAAATGGAATCTGCTTGTTTAGTATGGAGTACTGTTTTCAGGTCCAAGTTGTATATGAGTCCAATGCTCATTTGAATTGAAAAAATATTTGTTTATGACCACTTTTTAGTCACATCACAGGGTGAAGTGAATTTTATATAAAATCATGATGTACTCAACAGACTCTGGGCTTGCTGCATCACAGACACCAATATTTTAACAATTTATTAAAAATTTAATCATTTTCTGGCCATCAGATATTAGGCATGGAGATATATATATATATATATATATATATATATATATATATATATATATATAAAAATATATTGCGATCGTGATTTTCAAAAGAATTACATTGCTTTGCAAACGTTTATTATTACCATTTGTTGACTCTCCCCATACAGTTTGATAGAGCGCTTTGCGTGACATCACACTTAACAAGCAGATTAGCTGTTCTCATTATCTGTTGTTTTCTGTTTCATTATGTCCTTTGTACAGTGTTTGCAGGTTTAGTTTGTGAACTTTTAATTATCGTTTTTTTTTTCTTTTTAGTTAACACAAAAAAAACACCATTCAGAAGTGTGGGGTCAGTAATTTTTTCAGATGACTTTTATCAACTCTTGTATTTTTTATTTTTATTTTTTATTCATGGTTTCAGTGAAATCCTATCTTTTGCCCTTTCAGATGGTCAAAATAAAATATTAGGCTGCGCAACCATTTTTAGCATTGATGGAGCATAAAAAAACGTTGAGAATATTAGCATGATTTCAGGTGACTTTAAACCATAGGTCTCAAACTCGATTCCTGGAGGACCGCAGCTCTGCACAGTTTTGCTCCAACCCTAATCAAACACAGCTGATCAAACTAATCAAGGTGTTCAAGACTACTAGAGACTAATAAGCAGCTGAGAGTTGGAAGTGGTGCTAAATTATGCAGAGCTGCAGCCTTCCAGGAATTAAGTTGGAGACCATTGTTTTAAACACTGGAGTGATGCAGAAATTCAGTTACATTTGAAAATATATTAACAAAGATTTTTTTTAAGTTGCAAAATTATGTTAAAATATCACTGAATAAATTCTGGAAAAAAATGTAAAGAAGAAAAATTTTATTGACCCCAAACAATTGAACAGTATTACATTCCATAATGCCAGACAAAGTTATGCTACTGTCATCGATAGGCCAGTGCCCGATCTAATTTAAGTCAGCCAAAATATGTGTGCAGTTACTAAACCCTCTCTTTTTTACTTCTAGTCGCAACATCCATGGTAGGTGGACCTGGAATTGTAAAGATTGTTGTACGCCAGGCACCAAGTAAAGAAGGCGGGTCAATCCCTACCCTGGCTGTGCCTCCTTCTCCTCGTCCTGCTCCTCCTCAATCGGTCACACTTCATCCACATGGCTCTCCAAGCCCTGTTCTTAGAGCGCCCACTGCTTCACAGCTTCCACAACGGCCTCCGGTTTATGCTGCTCCGCCCAGAACTGTTGCTTCCTCCCAGACCCCACCAGCTCGCCCTGTGTTGAGAGTACTACAAGGACCACCACCACCACCAGCCCCAGAACCACCAGGTACGTTTATCCATAATATAATTTTTTTCTGATAAATTTTAAAGGGATATTCACCCAAAACTGAACATTCTGCCATCATATACTCAACCTTCACTTACAATTCTATCTGACTTTCTTTATTATGTTACACAAGGCATTTTTTTAGGAAAGCTGGAAACCTCTAAACATTAACTTTCATAGTATTTGTTTTACCTGCTATGATGTCAATGGTTACAGGTTTCCCGCTTTCTTCAAAACATATTTTATTGTCAAACAGAATAAAGCACTTCAAAGGTTAGAACCACTTGAGGGAGAGTAAATGGTAATATTTTTTTCAATATTGGGTTGAACTATCCCTTTAAACCAAAAGAATATTAAGTTTTTTTTTTATCTAGGCAAGTATTTATCTTTGAAATATTTCTACTTTTCAGTAACAAAGGCAAATACCCCATGTGAGGACAGTAATGAAGTGATTACTTTGCGAATGAGCACTCCTAAACCTACATCCTCATCACAGAGCAGTAGTTCAGCATCTCACCGTCCCCGCATTCAGCCGCCAGCTCCACCACGTTCCCCCTTCTACATGGTATTGATCTTGAAATTTATAATTTTAGTAATTTCAATTTTAGGTCTTGCAGAAGAATATTCCATACATGCATTCTTCTCTGTCTGTAGCATTTATCTACTTGTTATTTTGTTTCCGACAGTCCTGGCTTGCAGACACCCGGAAGGCTCAACGAGATGACCGAATTTCTCAAATCATGCGCATCAATGAGCTGCACTGCACTGCTAAGCCTGTGTATGGCCGTGAGGTGCTGGACTTTTTAACCTTCCTCCCAGGCCCTTGTCCATCTCCAGCACGTCCGGTTGTAAACAACTGGAGTTACTCTGGTTATAGCTCCTGTCTGATTGCTCAGTCACAACATACCAGCAACATTCTAGAAAGGAATACATTTTTGAGGGAAGAGATTCATAACTCAGAGGAGAGGCTTCGGCTTCTCTCTGATGTCATAGACAGGTATGTGTTAGTTAATTTATAAAAATTAAAATTTAAAAAATTATGTGCATATTAACACCATGGTAAAAATGTGCCACTTTTCCACAGGTTCGTTTTTGTTATTCCTCCAGTGGAGGCAAGACCTGTCACCATGCACAGCTGCCACCCACCACCCTCCCTCAGACACCAGCAAGCTGTTTTCTCCTCTGATCTATCCTCTTATGTCTCTCCACTTACACACACACTCCATCGAATCCAGAGCAACATGAGGACATACTTCCCTGACTTGAGGCTTATTCAGTATGACTCTGGTATGTACTGTGTTTTGTATAATATACAAAACAAAATAACTATGAGACAATGAATATTTTATAACTGTTTAGGTAAGCTGCAGACACTCCACCTCCTGCTTAGAAGGTTGAAAGCAGAAGGGCACAGAGTCCTCATATTTACTCAGATGACACGTATGCTAGATGTACTTGAGCAGTTCTTGAACTACCATGGACACATCTATCTGAGGTTGGATGGAAGTACACGAGTGGAACAGAGACAGGTGAAATACTAGTTCTAGTACTTTGGTAGTGTTTGCGATTGAACCCATTTTTCACAACATCTCTTGATTTAAGCAATCGGAACAAAGTATGTTTGACTTTATTTGAACGTTTGTCTAACTTTCAGGCTCTGATGGACCGCTTCAATGCAGACCGTCGAATTTTTTGCTTCATCCTTTCCACCCGCAGTGGAGGTGTAGGTGTTAACCTGACTGGGGCAGATACTGTTGTGTTCTATGACAGTGATTGGAACCCAACCATGGATGCCCAAGCTCAGGACCGGTGCCACAGAATTGGACAGACGAGAGATGTCCACATCTATAGGTAAAGACTAAACCTTTATATAAAAATAAATGATTAACATGGCACATATTATTGCAGCACATTTAACATCTAACATTTTTATTTAGACTGATCAGCGAACGCACAGTGGAAGAAAATATTCTTAAAAAAGCCAATCAAAAGAGGATGCTGGGAGATATGGCTATTGAAGGCGGAAACTTTACCACTGCCTTTTTCAAGCAGGTATGATTCAATTTAAAATATTTTTTTACAGAGAAATCATAGCCTTGATTAAAATTTAGATGAATTGATGATTCAACTCTTTCTTTCCCACAGCAAACTATTAGAGAGTTGTTTGATGTGACAGAGGGAGAAAAGAAAGAAGCTGAACAGAGTGTGCCTCAGTCAGATGATGAGGAGTCCATCAATAAACAAAAAACCACCATTTTGGAACAGGTAAATTAAATGTATCTATTTGGGGTATTGAATTTGTTTTTCTTGCAAGATGTTTATAACAAATGAGATGAGATTTTATGTTTTATTTTTATTCCAGGCCCTGTGTCGTGCTGAAGATGAAGAGGACATAGTGGCTGCATCTCAAGCAAAGGCAGAGCAGGTGGCTGAGCTTGCAGAGTTTAACGAGAATATACCTCTAGATGACGGTGACAGTAGAGACCAAGAAGAGGAAGAGCTTTCCAAGGCGGAGCAGGAAATTGCTGCCCTAGTTGAACAGGTAGGTATTTAATACATATTTACTCTTTTTAATTTTAGAAAGTAGTATTATTTACAGTGGATTTATGATTTTTTTATTGTCCATCCTTTTTTTAACAGCTCACTCCCATTGAGCGTTATGCCATGAATTTTCTTGAGGCTTCCCTCGAAGATATTTGCAAAGAGGAGTTGAAGCAGGCAGAGGTAAAAGCTTAAATAAAACAGTAACCAAGCTTTGATCTTTTTTTGGGGGGTTTATTAAATTTTTTTTTACCCATTTATACCCACATCATTTCTTTGTACTTAACAGGAGCAGGTTGAGGCTGCAAGGAAAGGTTTGGACCAGGCAAAAGAAGAAGGTTTGAAATTGCATCAATCATCTGACAGTGATGAAGAGGATTCTGTACATCCCAGTACAGATGAGCCTACTCCATCCCGTCGCCCTCGCAAACACAAAGAGAAAGGTGCTCCTTCTACAAGGGTCAGTGGTAGGCTCAGAGGGACACCTGCTGACGATATATCTCTAACGCAGACATCCCCAGATAGAGGCCGGAGGACGGCATGGTTGAACTCTGAGCGCAGCATAAGCCAAACCCCTGGGTCCACACAAAAGTCTCCCCTAAACAGAGAAGTGCCTGAGAAGCTTCGCAGTGGCCCACGAGGGCGATGTACAACCAAAGAATCTGCGTCATTAGAGAACCAGACTATCCCAACCAACCAGCAGCTTATAGATTCAACAACCTTGTCCCCTGCTATGCGGGATTCATACCCAAAAATTAGTGTGCCATCCCCTCACCAACAGTCCATCTCCCCATCAAGCTCTGTGCCTTCAGCTGCTGCATCTCCCTCATTGGACAGAAACTCTTGTGGCCATCTGTCTTCCTCTACTGTTGCATGCAGAGAGGACAGTGAAGACCAAAAGGGAGAAGCACGGTCTGAAAATGTACAGAGCAGAGATCGGAGAGCCTCTGCATCATCAGACTCCATCTGTTCTCCAGAACATCACTCTGAACAGGAGTGTCAGCTCTCTCTTTCTCCCACTCTAGCATCACCTAACTCTCGCTCACCACGAAAGCGGCAGTCTGCTGAATGGGAAATTCTCAAGGGACTTCCAGAAGATTCTCCCTCAGCCAAGGTCCTTCGAAAGCTTCCAGGTCGTCTGGTCACTGTGGTGGAGGAGAAAGAGCCAAAGCGGAGACGGAGAGGTGTGAGTGGGAGTGGAGGATTGCATGAAGGTTCATCAGAGGAGCCTGAAAAGACTGAGCCAGTTCAAGACACAGTCCCTCATTCATCTGATGGATCAACTCAAACTTTTAAAGTCTCTCCTCCCAAATCTGTTCTCACATCCTTACAATCTTCCCCACCACCAACACCACGAGAGCAGGAACAGACCTCTTCGCCATTACCTTATAGTTGTATAGGTCGAGGACACAACCCCTGTTCTCCAACACATCATTCCCCAGATATGCCTGTCTTGCGGAACTTACCAGTACGCCGAAGGCTAGAAACAGAGTCCCGATTGGCTGCACAGTTAGGAGAGCAATTTTTAGGGAGAGGTAGAGGAGTGGATCGAAAATCTGCATCAACTCAGAAAAGAATAGAAACAAGCACTGACAAGGACGGTTCTGCTCCATGTGACTCCAGTCTTATGTCGAGGCGGAAAAGGGGCAGGCCACCGAAAACACCCCCAAGAGCACTGGAGTTGTCAGAAGAAAACACACCTGTAATTGAGAAAACAAGTCCTGAGCGGAGCCCCCCTCACTCACCAAAACGGAAAAGGGGACGTCCTCGTAAAGATTCCACCACAACTACAGGCTCACCCCCATCTTCACCCTCTGCTGGTGCTCCTTCATCCCAAGAGCCTAATTTGTCAAGGTCTAATGTCATGCCTGAGACTTTGCCTACTGACAGTAAAATTTCACCAATAAGCTCTCCAACACTCTGCCCCACTTCACCCTTAAATGCTGCTGAAGTGTCCTCACTTCCAAAACCAGATTCTGAAATAATTCAGACCACTACATCGGTTTTACTGTCCACATCTCCATCAGAAACTGGTGTAGACTCGCATGGTGATACTTACGCCAGTCTGAACACCATAAGTTCATGCAATGACTCTGACAACAGTACACTTGTATCTTTACCACACAGCACCTCTACAGCAGCACCATATGAAACTTGTACTGATTCTTCTCCTACACTACAGTTTACATATTCTTTCAGAGAGCCTCCAGTTACTACTGTTTCAATCTGTGCTGAGGAAATTGCCCACACGTCTGTACTTTCTGATGCCAGTGAAATCACTGCTTATTCAGAATCTTTAACTGTCTCAACGGCTGCAGTAGAAGCCGAGGAAAATTCAGTCACGGATAATCAGCAAGTAAATAATTTGCAGCCTTCAAATACATCGACTCAAGTCACTTCACAATGCGTAGATGAAACCGATCCAACTACAGACCTGCCACAAACCACTTTAGAGCCAATATACAGTGTAGCTGAATCTTCTACTCCCACTGATCAGCCATCCATCCAACCTAGTTCTCCACCTGCTTTGACTTCTGAAATTGAACCTGAAGCATCTTCATCTATATTGGAGGCACCAGAAACATCTGCTGTACAGACTGTGTCAACAGTTCAAAGATCTTTACCTCAGTCTGAGCAAATTTCTCCTCCGTCACAACTTCAAACTACAGCAATGGAAGCAGTGTCAGATTCACCATCACAGCAAATATCTTCATCATCTTTACAGTCTCTATCTGCCACTAATCCAGTAACAACAGATTCTTTGTCCACACTGAGTACAGATGCAGATTCTTCTCAATCCCAAAACATTGTGGTTGAGACCATGATTGATAATCATGAAGGCCCACATTCACCCAAGGA
Organism: Danio rerio; assembly: GCF_052040795.2. Lineage (NCBI taxonomy): Eukaryota > Metazoa > Chordata > Actinopteri > Cypriniformes > Danionidae > Danio > Danio rerio. The sequence continues at coordinate 29,390,170 of NC_141032.1, forward strand.
GAAAGTTGAAACTGAGGAGGAGGAAGTTTTAACTGAGGAAGAGGTTGTTACTGAGGAGGAGGAACAGGAGGTTGTAACAGAGACAGAGGTTGTAACAGAGACAGAGAAAATGGAAACAGACAGTGTTGGTGAGGATGATGCAGGAGAAAAAGATGACATCTTATCTCAGCCAAAAAAGAGAAGACTGGAATGTTTGCCAAAGGATCAGACACCTAGTGCCTCAGGAGTTGCCTCATCAGATATTGAGAGTCATGATGTTCAGAAAAGTGATGGTCCTGATAAGCCATTAGAAGAGGAAGAACCAGAAGACAAAGAACCCAGATCTTCTATCAGAACACGAAGCATTAGTAGACAAAGCAGCCAGGAGACAGTCCGTTCCTCTTCACCATCTTCTGTATCCTCATGTGGTACAAGATCATCTCGGTCAAAGAAGGGTGCAGAGAACAAGAACCCCGTAAAAAGGAAACGGAGTGAAATAAAGTCTGAAAAAAAGAAGTCTAAAGAGGGCTCTGACAAAAAGCACCAATCCAACTCTTCCTCCTCATCTTCAGACTCTGAGGACTCTAATAGTGTGAAAAGATGTCTGACAAGATCAGCTCAAAAGAAGTTGGAGAAAGAGGGCATGATTGCTAAAAATGATGAGAGCAGTACGAGGCAAAAAGCAAGGTCTGACAAGAAGGCTAAATCCACCAATTCCACGGAAGGGGAGTCCAGCGGTGAAGTATGTTCAAGAGTAACCCGGAAATCTACAGGCCCACAGTCAAATACTTTAGCCTCCCCAGAACCTGAGGTACTGGGCAAACGCTGCTCGGCCCTTAATGCTGCTGCCAAGCTCTTGGCAATGAGGGCGAGAGGCCCCGACACACCCAGTTCCAGCCCCAAAAATAAGACTGCTGCACATCAAAGCAAAACATTAACATCTGAAAAAGTTAGTAAACCCAAGGTTAATCCAGGACAGGACTCTCCCAAGGTTTCTAACAATAAAGCAGAGAGTGGCAAGCAACCCCTCGGTCAGTCAACTGAATCACCACAGTCCTCTTCTTCTGCTCGATCAACTCGGCAGCGACCAGGCAGCCTGGTCCCCCCCTTGGAAGTGGAAAGGGTAAAAAAGGAAGAAAAGAAAAAGCCATCTGATCAGAAGGAAGAAGGTGAAGATGAAATTAGAGAGACCAGGTCTTCGAGAGGTCATAGTGCCTGCAGTAGTATAAGCAGTGAAAGAGGAGTGGGCAGCAGCAGAAGTCGGAGTAGCAGCAACAGTAGCCAGCGCACCCACAGTCTGAGCTCACAAAGTACAGACCCCATACGCACCCGATCCAGAGCCACTTCCTCTGGTAGTGATACAGAAAGAAGCAAAAGTATTCAGAGGAAAAACGATGGAGGCCGAGGCAGGGAGAGCAGAAAAGAGAACAAGTCCCAGAAGCTTGACAAAGCTGAGCTGAGTGCTGGATCTGGTGACGGGACTCCAGACAGGGTTCTCAGGAGTGTTGCTGCACTGGCAGCTGCTCATGCACTTACTCCAGCTTGTAACACACGATCCTCAACCTCCCAAAAACGGCACTCCAAGACGTGATGGGGATTGGAGAAGTTGCATTTAGATTTAAAAATAAGTTAGATCAGAATTTCAGAGAGGAGAGAATGTCTATTTTATGGAGGAAAGGGAATCAAATTCATTAAAGGCCATGATTTGGCTGTATGAGCGAAGACAGGAAAAGAAGATCTGTTGCACATTGTGATTAGATCTAACTTCGCTTTTGCCCTCACAGCTCTGTAAAGGCAAGCCATTTATAATGTGGAAAGGGTGTGTAGATGCTGGACAATGATGAAGATTTGGTCATGTATTTAAAAATGTTCTAATAATTTGGATAATATTTTACGTTGCCACAAAGACTTTGGAACTTCAAAGTAGCTGGGCGAGAGGCAAGATTCATTGTTTGTTCACACTATGTACTGTAATCAAAGACTGAAAGACTGGAAATACTATGTGAAATATGTTAGAAGATTGGTCACATAGACTGTACACTTTTTACAGAGTTTACTAGTGCTGCAAATGGTATTGATGAGTAAGACGTTCATTAATGCTACATTGAAATGATTTAGTGGGGATTGTACAATTGTAAAGTTTTTAGACTGTTGCGTTCAGGATTATGTTTGTCAGCTGTTTTGATGATTGTTTGTTTCAAGCCAGTTGATAAATCACAAAAATACCTTTGATATCTTCCAGGGTATGAAGAAAAGGACAGGTCTAAAAAATATTTCTCTGCACTATGCTGGAGTTACTATTTGCTTAGGTCACCTGTCTTGTATAACGTTTCAGTCAATTACTTTTAAATTCTGCTGCTGCCTGCTTTTTTCACTTTTGCACATCTGAAATGTCTAAGACATTGATGAATGCATTGTGATTTAGTTTTTTTTTTCTCCTTCAAACATCAACTTGTCAGTACATCCTTACTGGTACCTCACTGCATTTTGTAAGCTCTAAAGTATGTGTATCTCTTGAGCTTGTGATGAATCTTGATATTTGCTTGTCATTTGCTTTATAGCAGTACAGAAATGGGAGACAACATCTTGCTATTTTTCTTATCTCTTTCCCAAAGTGTTAATCATTATGATCATCTTTACACATTAAGTCGTATTCTCAACAGAATCTAAATGAGTTTGACAAAATGAGAGTGCCTGTTGATCCATACAAGGATCCATGTTAACGTATAGAAGTTTGCTCATCTGTAGTGCTTTAAATGTAATAAGCTCTTCCACCCTTCATTGTAACAGCGACATTTTTGTTTGTGCAACCCAAACTGAAGTCAGTTCTCTGGTTAAAAAATTGTCAGTTCTCCCATCTTTCACCCGATTCCCCCCGGCTCTTTTGGAGTATTGGCCCGTTTTACGAAGGGACAGATGCTGAGTGCATAAGATACACCTGTAAGAACTTCTTAAGAAAAAAAATGTCTACTTTTTATTTGTATTTTTTGGCTCAATATTGGCCGTCAGGTGAGATGTAAAATAGCTTTCTTTGCCCTTGTTGGACAGAAAGATGTTTGGGGGGTATTTAGTAGAACATGGTGATGGTCTTATTTTTATTTTGATTTGTGTCTATTCTAATTTGTTACATTCCTTATGTTCTCTTGTAATTCCACATTGTTTTACTTGAAAGATTGAAACAAATGTAAGTTGAATAAAAAGACCAAAAATACATTATTCTTTGTGGATTTTAATTGAAATTAATTTAATTATGAATTTCTTGCACGTGGGGGAAGCCTATGCTAGGCCAAGATTAGTTGTTTATAGCATTGCTGTGACAGTAAGAAAACTGAAATACCTCAGTTATTTGGGTTAATGGTTGTCAAAGTGTAGTCTGGTTCCTTTCAAACCATCCAAACCAGTTTTTACACCTCTGTGCGTGTGGTAATGTTTATAAAGTAACATTTAATCCGATGCCAGCACAGGATTAATGATCTAAAAAATAAATTAGCATCGCCGGAGTGAGCACCAATCAGAGTTCAAGCATTTGCAAGCGAGAATTTAGATTGGCCATCTCTCCTTGCTCTCTTGACCCCGTGCCCTCGTTTCGTTTAGAGAGCGCTTGGCAACAACGTAAGCATGAGAAAATTCTCTGACATTTCCTCCTAAACGGCCATAATAATAATACGTGATACTGGCCCCCTCCAGAGCCACTGCGCGTTGTTTGACAAGTACAGCAACAGGTGCGTACTTTCATACCTCCGGACTAGTTCAGTTTATTCGTCGTGTGTATGAATATTAGCCGGCTAGCTAGCTAAGCTGGTTTTGAAACGCACTGTGTTTCCATGCCAACTGTAACTTGCAGTAAAAGTCGTGCGCAAGGGCTCAGACACGGCGATATTTTGCTTTATCCTCACTTGCAAACAGGTAGTTATAGAATATTTTATATATCACTAACGTTAATTAGATTTTTTTTTCTTCTCTATGAGAGTATTACGTTTTGTGGGTTGTTTTAATTTGCCTTACATTATGGTTGTCGTGTTTTAGTGTCAAATATTATTTCATTGTGGACTGGAAAAGAAAGTGTTTATTGCTTGCCACTTTTTTTAAAATGGTGCATCCATAGTCTCACTGCTAAAACAAACGAACAAACAATAAAAACATTCACAGACTTTGTTCTGTAACCGACAACATCTCTCTGGGTCTCTGCTGGTAAGATGTATTGGTTGTTAAATTTGGGTGTTGTGTATTACGTTTTGCTATCTGGTAATGGCTGATTACTTGAGAAAATACCAAAAAGTGCTAGAGCCAAAATAATTTAATAAAAAAAAGTTAAGATCAGGGTACACTCCAATTGATTGACAACAATATATCAAATAAAATTGGTCAATCAGGTCATATCAAATATTACATTTAGATTAATTTGACGTAAGGTAACCTCACTCTCTTGATAATGAATATAAACATTTAATAACTCTGTTTTGTAAAACTGAAGCAATATTGTCCACATTGACTAAGAAATTTCCCAAATAATGCTGAGTTTTGGCTATACCATGTCTATACCTTTTACAAAATAACTGTGGTAGTGTTTGGTGGAAAACGCTATGATCAAAATTAGAGAACAGCAAACAGACCCTGGATCTTTAATACTAGAGCATATATATGGCCACAGGACATCACTGCAGGGATTAAACCACGTTACTGAATGAGCTTCTGATAAACATTTGCATTCACTTTGCTCTGTATTTGTATGAACTTTCCCCAAACAATGAAATTTCTCCTCCACTTTTCATAGATTTTTTTATTTATGCTATTGACTAACATAAAAGGTTAGTTAGTCTAGGCTTTTGTTTCTTTTGATGTCGAATGGACTTTCAGCTCAAAAGTCACCGTAAGCCAAGATCCTTACCCTGTTCAGCAAGGAATTCCAGCTGAAATGTTAAACTGATTGACCATTCTATGAATTATTCTATCCACATGCTTTAGGCATGGGACCATAACCGGTTTCAGGGTTTACCGTGGTTAGGAAAAGGCAAGGTTTTAAAACTGCTAAAATTTTCTGTTATATCGTTCCTATGATATGTTTGTTTTTGTTTTTACAACTATTTTAGTTTTAGAACATCAGTATCTCCACATCAAAAGCTACTATGATTGAGAAAATATCTGAAAAGCAAATGTCTCAACATACAAACACACCTGAACAGTGCTGTGGCATAATTTATATCTAAAGATGCTTTTTCAGGTTGTAAAGAAATCAGTGAAACTAATGAAGATTGCGGAAGTAAATGATTTATTTTAATTATTTAGCCTGTTTAATGTTCCAAAATATTTGCAATATTTTTTATTTAATTATTAAAAAATCGTCTGTTCAAAGGGAAAAAAAGTTTTAGTTTTTTACCCAGACATTTAAAAAAGAAACATATTTTAGAGCAGTGATCACAATACCTTTAATCTGATATTTTTATCCAAGGTTATCAGAATCTTATACAGGCTCATGCCTTATCATGCTTTTATCATCGTTGCACAACATGGACACAATAAAGACATTGTAGATGCAAGATTTTAAAAATCACATATTATGATTAAATACCTTCTTGTGCTGCAGCTGAAGAGTTTACTTGTTGTCTTTCATCTTTACAGTGTGCTGTCCGAGAGTTTGTGTCAACTTGCTAAGCCAGTCGTTATTTAATTACATTTTACCAATTAATTAAAAAACATCACCACAATACCATTTAACTGTTAATTTTATACATTGTAACAAATATTTGTAAAGTAACAGTTTTCCATATTTTGTGATTCATGTTTTAAATGTTTAATTGTTTAAGCTTTTTTTTACGCATTATGAGACCTAGATCTTTCCTCTAATAACTTTTAACCTTAAAAAGTTGAAAAAAGTGACTTTTATGAATATATTTAATTGTTTAAAGCGGTGGTCCAGAGTGTATTTTAATGCTTGGTTGTGTTTATAAGATGCAAAGCAATGTGTGCTCATGCTTCATTTGTAAAAAAAAATATATATATATTTTCTTATATATCTTACTTTGATTATATAAAGCTACTCAGCTAACATGAAAACGACTGTCATATTTCCTAGTTTCTCTGAAAGGCCCGCCCTCAAGAGGCTCTAATGAGTCAGCTAACATACGCTGTTATTCACGGATCAGCTGATTGCACCTGGAAAAGAATCAAACCTCTAAGAGCATGCGCTGTGCCTCGGCTGTGTAAACAATGTTGTTCAGAGACGTTAGCTGTAGCAGTTTGAGCCTGAAAATGACACAGCTTAGCCTTACGCCCGCTCTCTGAAATAACATCTGACAATTAATCGTTCACATATATTCGGAATAAGCCTGTGTAAGTAATATGAAACATTCACATATTTTTTGCGAGTTCATTATTTGAGATGTAGAATGCACAGAAAACAGCCTCATAGAAAGACACTGAAAGCACTGGTGAAGATTGTGGGTATTTACAGCAGTTTGACGGATAAAAACGAATTTGTAGCTAAATTGTTAGCTGTGCCAAACAACATTTCCCGTTGTCAACATCCTTGTTTTCGTCCTTGCTGCAGCATAACATTAAAGCTAGAAACTGTGCATGTGATAGATCAGTTTTAACAAAGAAAAATACAATCCACAGCTTCATCTATTATGGTTGGTGGAGTTTTTAGTTGAATCCAGCGCTGAACTGGGAGAGATTCTGGAAGCTGTCCTGTCAAATGCTAGCTATATATTTTTTATAATTCTCTGGAGCATAATTAAAATAAAACTGTAAGCACTGCTCTCTTTGTCTCATGTCCTTTGGAAGCCCAAATAAAGAAACAGAAGAAGCTTTGTGGAAAAATGCAGCGTTTGGATGGCATTTTAGCTTTCTCTGCTATAACATTACAGCGCCTCTTGCCACGCCCCTTTTGCTGCGCGGGCTGTATGCGCATGGTCAATGCAAGTGTTTGTGATCTCATTAACACCGATGTATTTTTTGGTAGTCCCCAAACTGCGTTCGATTGCGTTGATTTTACAGATTTGTTTATTTATATATTATTTATGATACATGATACTATTCCAAACTACTAAAATGTCAATAAAAGTCAATTTGTTAAAATGTAGAGTTGGATTTTTCAACATCAAAAGTCGGCAGAGCAGAGATCAAGATCCCATAATGAAACTCACAACCATAAATAGACAGAAAACAAAATACAAAAACTGTTAATTAAAAGATAATGTTTACAGTATATACTCTTCAACATTAAATCATAAAGCTTTAGCATTTGTTTTGGCTGTAAATAAAACACTTTGGCTACTCGTAAAACTCGAACAAACTTGCACATCAGATTTCATATTTACTTAATGACCAACAATTAGTCTTTGCTAACTGCACTAAACCATATTACATTCTCAGCTGAAGTTACAATTAATTAAAAAAATAGTTTACTAGTTTTTATATGCACTTGAACGCTTGACAAGTGATCACTTTAGGCTCTGAACATCATTATTACATTGTTGCAAATGTAGGCTAAGTGTAAACAGCAACCTCTTTTCTAATAAAGTATGCTTGTTTGTTCTAGGTTCCAAGCACTTTTCTCATCACATTTGACAAGTAGGGATTGTCTTTCTTCCCTGATACTTGTCCGCCTCCTGGCCTTGATTTTCATGTTCATGTATCAGGTTTAGGTCTCCTGTGTTTCTAATAGGTCACTTGATCTTAAGGTTTCAGTGTGTCATCATGTAAGTATATCCAAGTTGGGCCACCCATCACAGAAGTGGCAAATTTGTTCCTTTTTGTTAGGGATTATATGCCAGTACCCAGACGACAGCGCGCAGTGGGGAGGATGATAGCCTTCTACTGGACTGCTAAAGCAAAGCAGTGTGAACTGAAGAATTTTCCATCTGGGGAAACCCTGCTGTCCTGCTTCTGAAGAGATCAGGTTAGTGCATATATTTTGAATTGGTTATAAAAGTGATTTGAAGTTGATGTTTGGTCACAAGAGTCAAAAGTGTTTTCTTAATGTCAGTTCTTTGATGGAGCTTGGTAAAATGGTTCCCTCTTTAAAATATATTTATTATTTATTTTGACCTTCTTAAGGAGGCCATGAGGCCAATCTATTTGAGCTCAGTGGCGAAAGGTCATGGTCTGGATTAACTGACTGGATCAAAATACAGTTACCTCAGGAAGGTCTCGCAGGAGTTTTATCTTCGTTTCAACTTGTAATTGACTTTGAGTTTTGTTCAAAAACAACTACAAGTTCATTCATGCCCTTAGTGATGGTACATTTTAAAGCTGTAATCAAGACCAAGTTTTTATAAATATAAAGTAAGTGGTGTTCATCATCAATTATCCAAATATTTTACCCAATAACATTGTTAGATACGTCAAGTTTGATACAGTTTAGGTGAGAAAACTTAGTGTTGACACGTGGGGTACTCCATCCATGATGTTTAACTATTTGATTTACTGAAGTGGTAAAATGCTGAAAATATGGGTCAGACAGGTAGAAACAGACTGAGACATGATGCTAAGCCTTAGCATTTTGTCCCTTACAACACTCATTGATTATATCAAATTATTTGAAGTGGTTCAATGCTGAAAATGTGGTTTTTAAAGTGCTAAGTGGCAAAATGTCAATCATGTTGTTTAAGGTGCACATTCATCTAAAGAGAGGAATAGGGGTAGAGACATTGTGCTAAATATTAAAGGTCTTGGCTTTGAAATGTGCATTTTTATTCAATATTTGACATAATCTCAACCGAAATATAGCACATAGAGTAACCTCTCCCCTTTTTATGGAACAGCCAATTTTAGGGCTTGGCCATTTGGCCTAAAATCAAAATCTCGATTAATTGAACCTTTTAATCTAGTTACGATTAAGGAATGATTTTTTTATATATTTATGTTATTTTTTACCCTTACAGTTCACTGACAACTTTTCAACAGTAATTATGCTCACATATTACAAGTAAGAGATTTTTAAATGAAGTGTGCATTGCTTTTAAAAATAATTTAAGTAAACAAACTATCTACTTTCCATGATTATTTATTAAACATCAATGCTGAACAACTGAAATTACAACACACATTGCCTAAAACATGGCTCTCCATGCCGCCGACCCTCGTCATCACTGCCACACTGACCAATCACAAAGCTTTACCCATGCATTGTTGTGACGTGTAGTTTCATTTTTTTGAGAGGTGTGCAGGTATGCAAAGGCTGTGCTAGACCGTACGTGTGCGCTTGGCAAAAGTTTAAAAACATAAACATAGTGTAATTCAGCCTTAACAGAGCAAGCTCACTGACTCCACACACGGTAGGGAAAGTAATTTAAAAAATTGACCTGGAAAAATCTGATCAATTATAGATTCTGAATGTCGATTTCGATAAATTTTTGATTAATTGCCTATCCTTAGCCAATAGCATTTTGCTTTATCCCCGCTCTGCCATTGGGAGTGGTTGAGCTCAAACACATCAAATGTGAATTGTCTTAAGGGGGCGGGGCAGTCAGATACTAGAGAGCATTTGATTGGTCACGATGTGATGAGAAACTGATGTATGAGGTGACATGAATAAAACCGTTGATCCACTTAGTGTGACAAACTACAAGCCTTACGTGTTTATATCAGTTTTATATCCTCTAAACATACAACAAGAGCTACTTATGATCAACAACAGCTACTCGTGATCTTATTTTATCTGATCCACTGAAACACTCAAAATATAATTCAGTTTAAGTATAAAGCCTCAATCATGTTGACCGCTGGGGAGAAACTGAAAAAGAAACAAAATGCTAAGCCTTAGCGCTTTTCAATTTACAGCTATGATTCATTTATTTTCTTTCAGCTTAGTACCTTTATTCATCAGGGGTTGCCACAGCGAAATGAACCGCCAACTTATCCAACATATGTTTTACACAGCAGATGCCCTTCCAGTTGCAACCCAGTGCTGGAAAACACCCATACACACTCATTTACACACATTCATACAATACAGCCAATTTAGTTTTTATTCAGTTCTCCTATAGCGGATACCTTTGGACTGTGGGGGAAACCGGAGCACTTGGAGGAATCCCACGCCAACATAGGGAGAACATGCAAACTCCACACAGAAATGCCAACTGATCCAGGCAGAATTCAAACCAGCGTCCTTCTTGCTGTGAGGCAACAGTGCTAACCACTGAGCCACTGTGTTGCCCCTTACAACTATAAGTGAAATCAAATTTTCTTACCCATTAAAGTGGTTACAGAAAATATTCTTTATTTTAAGTGTCAAAATCTAAGATTCAAAGAGGTTGAATACATTCATTCATTTTCTTGTCGGCTTAGTCCCTTTATTAATCCGGGGTCGCCACAGCGGAATGAACAGCCAACTTATCCAGCAAGTTTTTACGCAGCGGATGCCCTTCCAGCCGCAACCCATCTCTGGTAAACATCCACACACACACACATTCACACACACACACGTACACTTCGGACAACGTAGCCTACCCAATTCACCTGTACAGCATGTCTTTGGACTGTGGGGGAAGCTAGAACACCCGGAGGAAACCCACGCGAAGGCAGGGAGAACATGCAAACTCTACACAGAAACACCAACTGAGCCGAGGTTCGACCCAGCGACCTTCTTGCTGTGAGGCGACAGCACTACCTAATGCGCCACTGCCTCGCCCTGATGTTGAATACAGAAAATAAAATTCAGTTTAAGTGATGAAATCTAAATCCTGTTGTTGGCTAAAGAAATGGGAACAGAAACAGTTATTTATAAGCACACTAACATGTTTGATTGACTTTCACACTCGGGATGTGACATCAGACATCAATATGATATCAATAAGTTCTTTAATGGATGCTTCGCTTAATCTAGAATTGTCTCAGAGCTCGCTCAGTCTTCATCAAAGTTTTATGTGTGCTCTCAGAATGGGGACACCAGCGGAGCGCTCAGTGAGTGAAGTGTGCCGGTGTGAGCCTGATCCAGGGCTGGAGGGAGAAGGCTGGGGAAGTGACACCCACGCGGAGCCCTCCAACACTCCAATCCCACTGCCAGTAGCCAACAAGAAGAAAAAGAGAAAGAAGAAGTAGGCATTTTTATATGCAGTTTTAGTTTGAGCTCAATAAAGACTTTTGTTTTACAGTTTTTCTCAGTCGCTTTAATGCATTTCTGCACAACAGTTAAAGCATTTCTCAAAACAATTAGTACAAAAGCATGTCACTTGCTCAAAATGGATAGTTAATTCCTCAAAAGCAAGTATTCATGTCAATCAAAGGGTTTATGAACAAGATAGTCAAATGGCTTTGTCATGTTTTTATTATGACAGTTTACTCTGTACATTGTTTTCAATGAAAAAAGTCTGATTTTGGTGACACTTCCTAAAAATGCTCTAGACAGCACTATGTACTATTTGCACAGCCATTTGAAAACTACAGTAAAGTTAGACATCACTGCATTTAGTGAGGTATCTAAGTACAAGACACTGAAAATGTATGTTTCCCATTTTTACTGCATTTGCTCTCTGCAATTCAAATTTATTCACAGCATTATGCCAAATAATCAATGTACCCTTATTTACAACTAACATAAACTTCCTTTGGGTAGAGCTGTGCACAACTGTAAACAATATTGCAGTACATATCGGAACTGAACCTACAACACACACAGGTCTGTAAATTATTCATGAAATTGTTCAATTTTGAAGACATTTTCAGGAAAATAAAGATTAAAAAATTTAGATTTTGACAACTAGTTCAACATTTTTGTATGTAACGACTCAACTAATGAAATGAGGACTATTAGTTTTATATGGAGTGACTATGCAGCATTCACAAGTTGACTGACATGACATAAGCATATGAAAATGTTATAAATAGCAGAGAGTTGTATGAAAGCTAATGATGCATGTCCAAACGCATTTGCAATTTGTTGGAAGGAATGAGAAACTGCTACTAGGATGTGCACAAATGACTAATTGTTTTGAGAAATGCATTAACTGTTGTGCAAATGTAAATAGTGTTGTGTGAAATGCACCAAAGCCACTGAGAAAAAACTGTAAATAGTTTCTTTTTATTTATTTCTGAGGCACACTATTCATCAGTCATATGATCCTTCACATTAAAGCTCCAAAAAGTTTTGTTATTTTTAATGTCAAAACACTGTTTATTTTTGTACTTTTTGGGAGATTCAAATGAATAAAAAGTTTACTGTTAGGTTTCATCTACACTCACTCACTTTTTTAGGTACACCATTCCAACTGCTTGTTAATGCAAATTTCTAATAAGCCAATTTTAGCATGCAACTCAATACATTTAGGTATGTAGACATGGCTGCTGTTTAAACTGACCATCAGAATTGGAAAGAAAGGTGAATTAAGTGACTTTGAACGTGGCATGGTTGTTGGTGCCAGATGGGCTGGTCTGAGTATTTCAGAAACTGCTGATCTACTGCAATTTTCATGCACAACCATCTCTAAGAATTACAGACAATGGTCCAAAAGAGAAAAAATCAGGCAACAGTAGCAGAATACCACACCGGGTACCACTACTGTCAGCTAAGAACAGGAAACTGCGGCTACAATTCACACAGGCAATTCAAAATTGGACAATTAAAGATTGGAAAAAACATTGCCTGGTCTGATGTGGTCTCAACATTCGGATAGTAGGGTCAGAATTTGGCATCAACAACATGATAGCATGGATTCATCCTACCTTATATCAATGGTTAAGACTGGTGGTGGGGGTGTAATGGTGTGGGGGATATTCTTTGGCACATTTTGGGCCTATTAGTTCCAACTAAGCATCATGTCAATGCCACAGCCTACCTTTCTATTGTTGCTGACCATGTCCATCTCTTTATTACCACAGTGTACCCATCTTCTGATGGCTAGTTCTATCAGGATAACACGCCATGTTATAAAGCAAGAATAACCTCAGACCGGTTTCTTGAACATGCCAATGAATTCACTGTACTCATATGGCCTCCACAGTCACCAGAAATCAATCAAATAGAGCACCTTTGGGTTGTGTTGGAACAGGAGATTTGCATCATACATTGATGTGCAGCAAATCTGCAGAAACTGTGTGATGCTATTCTGTCAATATGGACCAAATTCTCTGAGAAATATTTCCAGTACCTTGTTGAATCTATGCCAGGATTAAGGCAGTTCAGAAGGCAAAAGGGGGTCCAACCCGATACTAGTAGGGTGTACCTAATAAAGTGGCCAGTGAGTGTATGTAATGCATGGCTGTAACAGTGTTTCAGTGCAACAATGTTTTATTTGTTACAAATAAACTACAGATTTTTTTAGCAATGATATCCTTTGCAGTACCGCATATTAACAATTATTGAGAAGTATAAACCATTTTCGGTATACCTTTACAGGACCTTTTTACACAATTGTAGTTATTAAGCGAACAATGCACAGGTCTGTCCCTTTGTCCTCTCCCTGTTTTTCAGATGACTGTGGATAAATCTCACCAACTGCAAATATGAGAGTGGTGAGTTTCTGTTTTGTCATTTTAACTCTAAACAACTGTGGATATAGCCACTGTGATTTACTGTTATGTTTTATAAACATTTATAATCATGCAGTGACATGTTTTTTTTCAGTGCGTCGTGCTGCTCGCAGATATGGGATACGAGAGGCAGCAGAGGGAGAAGACTGGACTCTATACTGGACCGACTGTTCAGTCTCATTAGACAGAGTCATGGATATGAAGCGTTACCAGGTGTTTACTGTCAAACATCAGTCTACTCTTATTCATCATCCTGATTCTCCACTTGCTTAAAAAAATGCTTACATGTCCCTCACACAGAAAATCAACCATTTTCCTGGTATGAATGAAATCTGCAGGAAGGACTTGCTAGCACGGAATATGAACCGCATGCTAAAACTCTTCCCAAAGGAGTACAACATTTTTCCTCGCACATGGTGCCTTCCTGCCGAGTGAGTCAATTTGGGTTCAATAAACAGTTGTTTTCACAAGTTTAATTCTTTAGCATTTTCTCTTTTTCAATGTCCTTTAGTTATAGTGACTTCCAAGCCTACACCAGAGCCAAAAAGCACAAAACATTTATCTGCAAGCCAGACTCAGGTTGCCAAGGTCGTGGTATTTATCTTACCAAGTCTAACAAGGATATTCGGCCAGGAGAACACATGATTTGCCAGGTGTACATGTCCAAGGTAACGCATTAAACTTTACTTAATAAAAAGAAACACTATCATAATTCTAATCTACCATTTCAATGTTATGATGTCACTGGCCCATGAACATATTCTGTTTATTGTCAAACTATTTCATAACTGCAATTCAATCATAACTTTACGTTAAAACAGCTATTTTAACATTATGTATCAATATTTAAAACTTTTTGAATTCCCGAAAGCTATGGAAATAAACAATGTATAACAGGAAATAAATTAGGACCATTGTTATTGTTTACATCTCTCAAAAAGGTCTATATGCAGATGTTAGATTGAAAAAAGGTAAACATAATAAAACAGGTGAACTTACACTTTTTTTTTGTTTTGTTTCTACAGCCGTTCATCATTGATGGGTTCAAGTTTGACCTGCGCATTTATGTGCTGGTGACCAGCTGTGACCCCTTCCGTGTCTTCATGTATGATGAGGGACTCGTCCGTTTTTGCACCACACATTATACTGAGCCCACTGTCAGCAACTTGGTAAGACACTATTAACCATTGCAACCGATTAATATGCTTTAGTGTTAATCAACTGAAATGCAGTTTCAGTTACAAACTGTCTGAAGTGTAGTAGGCTTTGCTGTTTATTGTCAGATTTTTTGAACATTTAAAATTGTAATTTTTATATCAGTTATAGCATTAAAAAGGCCAATATAAAACACTAGTTTATTGTTGTATTGCTGTGTGAAGGCATTGATTTGTATATGATGACAGTCTATTAATAGTTGCGCACTGTTTAAATGTACTACCCTTTAGTTATGTTTGAGATGAAAACATCTACTTTATTTAATTGCTGTAAAAATGCATTAGATAAATATTTCAATCTAAAATGCATAATTATATGGTGTCATGGTTTTGTAATTAAAAATGTGGTTATAATGGAAGTCAATGGGGCAAAAACAGCCACAAACAGTAAATTAGGGAGAAAAAAAATTAAATCTTATGCTGCACAAAAACTAACAATGCATCAAAGGCAATGTTGTTACTAATCTTTTACATAATAAAAGGTTAAAAAATCCAGCCCACAACTACTTTTTAAATTAAAAATAAGTCATTTTTTCACCAAATCAGTGGCATCATTTATGAATTTGGCAATTAAAGAGTAAAAATCCTGTAATTTTCTATAAAAATGTAGTAGTTTTGATCAATAAGGACTGAGATTGATTAACAGATTTATGCTAAAAATAAAACATAGATTAATCTGATGTATTTTTACAGCAATTTAATTCAGTGGATGTTTTCATCCCAAACATACAGTAACAAAAGGGTAGTAAATTTGCCCGGAGTGTATCATTGAGGTTTTTACATGTTTCCCAAAATATATGTCAAAATAAGATTAAATAATTAGACACTTGCCCTGTCAAAATGAAATCTGCACAAAATACAATTAATAATATTAATAGTAATGTTGGCCTGATGACAGATCCAGTTCGTGATCAATTAAAATAATTTGATTCAAAGATATTCTAACAAGTATAGCTCAACAATAGTGATGTATTTCTGTGACAAAATGTAAATTAAAGTGCCTTTTACACTATCACGTTAGATTTGTTCTAAAATGAGACAAGCCAGCACGCATTATTCTGGTCACTTAACTACATAGCTGTTAACAAGGAAAATACAGCTGGTGCAATAATGGTAGCAAAAGTGTTATAAAAAACCCAGATGGGCAGAGAGAGTATGTGAAAACACTTTGTTGAGCAAGTGACAAAAACTGGTCATGCTGGCCAATAGTATTAAAAACGGTGTCTGTATAGACATTTTTCTTCGTTGCTGCATGGAGCGTGCCATAGTGACCAGCGCCTTCCGGTAGGGTGTTTAGAACTTCCTTTTAAGAGTTGTCATCAGCCAGAGCAAAGCTTTAACTTCAACACATTTTAGTTAAACTCATCATAAACCAAGCCTAGGCCCATTTCCAGGGCACAATATCTATTAATTATCTTTTACAAAACAATCAATGAGTGATAAATTAACCAACCATGAAGATATAAATCAAGTAAATCAATTGCGAATATACAAAAATTACCAATAAAAGTATGTGACAGACACTCTGCTGGCTGATTTGCATGTTGATTCTAATTGGGAGCCGCTTATGTTTTATTTAGTTAGTTTGTGTTGTGTGGTATTTGTTTTTTTTTTTTTGTCAATTCAAATTGACACTTTATTTTCACTTTGTGACACTTATTAAATCAATGTGTCAGTGGGACAGTACAGGCTACGTGTGTGTGCCAAACATTTTGGAGAATTACATTTGTTTGGGTTGGTTATATATTTGAAAGAAAGAGAAAATGCTCACTTTTGTGGTGACGAGGCTTCATTTAAACGGCACAAGATGCCGTCTGACAATGAGGTGAAATACCTTGCAGTAGTTGTTTTCCATCCCATTAGATAGCGTATTTTTAAATAACCCGTCTAAGAGGTGGTGCTGATCGACAACAGTATAAGTTCAGACATTAAAAGCAAGTAAAACAGATTAAAACGATCATTTCAAAGCTGTCCAAATGTGACTATACACATCAGCTGCCGACCGAAAGTTCTTAGCATTCTCCTTGCTCATACAATCAAATCAATAATGGGTCATTTTGCATGCTAAGAAAAAGGTCTTGAGCAGCCAAAAAATCGAATCAAATAGTTGAAACACTAGTAATTATAATTGCTTAATGCTATAACGGTTCATAATAGATCTAAGTATAAATCTAGTAATAATGAAATACAGACTGTACATAAGATATAATCTTAATCTTTTTCTTTAAAATCTACAGGAGGATGTTTGCATGCACTTAACTAACTATGCCATCAACAAGCATAGTGAAAACTTTGTACGCGATGAAGATACTGGCAGCAAACGGTAATCTGCAGCAGTGTCTCTCAACCATGTTCCTGAAGGTCCACCACCTCTGCATATTTTCCATGTCTTCTTAACCAAACACGCCTAATTCAAGTCAACATTAGCAGAGACTGAAAGACCTATGATGGGTGTGAAAGACAAAGGAGACATCCAGAACATGCAGTGTTGGTGGTCCTCCAGAGAGAAACACTGATCTAGTATGTTCTTAAAGATTACGTTTTTTCATTAAAACAGTATTGGAGATGATGGCTCTTTGATTGTGTCCTTATAGGAAACTCTCCAGCTTCAAGAAGCACATGGAAGACATGAGTTATGACACTGAAAAGTTGTGGACGGATATTGAGGACGTGATCATTAAAACACTAATATCAGCGCACCCCATTCTCAAACACAACTACCAAACCTGCTTTCCCAATCACGCATCTGGCAGCGCTTGCTTTGAGATCCTGGGATTTGATGTCTTACTGGATCGTCGACTGAAACCTTGGCTTCTTGAGGTTTGAGCTCCTTTTGAGGCTTATTTTGTTTTTGTGGCTCAGATCGCCCTATGAAGCAGTTAATGACATCTGATGTAGCAAAGGCTAGCAAATTTTGTTGTGTTTAGGTCAACCATTCCCCCAGCTTCACCACAGACTCCCGCTTAGACCGGGAGGTGAAGGACAGCCTGCTGTATGACACTTTGGTGCTGATTAATCTGGGAGCCTGTGACCGCAGGAAGATCACAGAGGAGGAGAAGCGCCGTGT
Organism: Danio rerio; assembly: GCF_052040795.2. NCBI lineage: Eukaryota > Metazoa > Chordata > Actinopteri > Cypriniformes > Danionidae > Danio > Danio rerio. The sequence continues at coordinate 29,407,900 of NC_141032.1, forward strand.
AAAAGAGAGACTACAGCAGAACCGCTCGAGAGAGGCCAGGTACCACAGAGACCACAGCTGCACTTCAAGTGGCTGTTCATATGTCATGTTTAAAAGTGGAGACTGCACAATTTTCTCCTTTCCAAAGCACTTTGAAGCTCAGCTGCTGGTTTGCAAACCCCAGATTGTAAAATAATAATAATATTTTTGTTAGTTAAAAACAAAATTTTTTTTGCAAGTTTATATCCTAAACACATTCATTACTTTTCATAAGGCCCCGTTTACACTAATGCGTTTTCATTTTAAGACGCATAAGTTTTGCTACGGTTACGCCATCCGTTCACACTACACCAAAGTTTTTGAGAGCCGAAAACGGAGCATTTTGAAAATGCTGAAGAGGCCGTTTTCAATCTAAAACGCTGCTGCTCCGTCTCAGTGTAGATGGGGGAAAGCGGAAAAATCTGAAATTGGAGGCGGGGCTGCAGACATTCTCCTCTCTAATTAGGTCTTAGACACAGTTCAGTCCTGCATCCTCTGCGTTTAAGTTCAGACTTTGCTAGTTTGGTATGAAAAACAGACTCCCGAGGACATGTTGGGTAAATCTTCAAAGAGAACAGTGTATTTTATAAACTTATTCACATCATCCTGGCTGCGTATGTTGTTTCACTATCTTTACAATAAAATGAAAACATGATATAAGGAACTGCTATTTTCATTTTGATATTAGCAACTTAACAGACAGCAAAAATGTTGAGGCGTCGTGCTGCATATACAAGCGTCATCTTCACTGTATGCATATTTATATCAAAACAGAGCCTATAACATAACTGCTTCCTTTCATTTTCATTGAAAATATGAATCATACCCTCTCTTTTGCTTAATATCAGTTTTAATAATCAATAATGGCCATAAAAGTATGACGTACAATAAGTTTAAACACTATAGGAAATAAAGACAGACAATCAGTCAATATGCAGAATGTACGTGGTTACATTAATTTAAGAGTTCACACTTAACTGATAATCAATAAAGCGTAATTGGCATGCTGTCCCAGAAGAGAGCCCTGAGCTTGTAATATCCTCGAGCCCAGGGCTCCCTCCTGTTAAAAGGGCGAGAGGGAAGTTTGAGCTCAGGTAGGTCTCGACATGTGCTGTCGCCATGTGAGTGTAAACTTGGGTGAATATTTTGGTTTAGTCGATTGACTATGGTGTATGTTTTTGGACGGTGGGAGGAAACCAGGGGACCCGGGGGAGACCCATGTGAACACAGGAAAAACATAGAAACTCTGCACAGAAACACCAACCAGTACAATAGGAGGTTGGACCGGCTATGTTCTTGCTGTGAGGCAACAGTGCTAGCCACTGGGCCACCGTGTCGCCATATCAAAAAAGGGTGGAGAGTAGGGGTGGAAGTGGGGAAAATCCTCTTGAAATTAGTTTATAAATAAACCACACTTATTAACTTATCTCTGCGCTCAGCCAAAACAATAATATCACGTTTAACAAATATAGTGAGATTAGATCCAGAGGTAGATGCTTGATGAACAGTCAGACGGGCACAGCTCTCATCTGGCTAGATATGCTGCAGTGCATGCCAGAGTGTGTGTGTTTGGTCACGTGATGTGCGTTTTCTTTGTTGTGGTGTAGACGGAGAGTTGTTCAGAAACGCTGTGTGAAACTAGTGTGGACATGGATCGTTTTCATTCTTAAACGCCGTTTTAAATCTAAAACGTACTAGTGTAAACGGGGCCTTAGTCTTTATTTTAGAGGTTGCCACAGCAGAATGAACAGCCAATTATTCCAGCATATGTTTTTACTCAGCAGATGCCTTTCCAGCTGCTACTCAGTACTGGGAAACAGCGTGCACACTAATTTACACACACTCATACACTACAGACAATTTAGTTTATTCAATTCAGCTATAGTGCATGTCTTTGGACTCGGACCCAGATGAAACCCATGGGGGAGAACATGCTAACTCTACACAGAAATTCCAACTTGTTCTGCCAGAACTCTGTCTAGAAACTTTCTTGCTGTGAGGCAACAGAGTTTTGGGGGGCTCTGACCCCCCTAATTATGTTTGATCCCCCCTGAAGAACATCAAAACAAGTTGTATGTGGGGTCTGCCCTTTAAAATGGTTTGCTCTGATCTTAAATAACATCACCAATTAAAATAATAGATAAGATAAATATACATTTGACCACTCCTAAAATGGTTCATACAACTGTGAATGCATGTTTACGCCAAAAATATTAATTTAGCCGGCAAATCTAGGCAGCGTCTTCAAAAAACATGTTTCTTGTAAATTAGGGGTCTATACTGTAGGTGTCTTTAAAAGTAAATACATGGTTTGTAATTTAATACACGCTTGCCGGCACATGGAAGTTAAACAGTAAAATAAAGAATATGTGCAGTCTTTCATGATCATCCAAAGGTGCAGGAAGGCAAACCTGTCACCATTTATTTAATTCACAAATGTCGTTGAGAACCACTCAATATCCCTCAAAAAAGTATGTTTTTATTAATAAATTAGATTCAATTGAATTAAATATAGAACTTTAGTTCACCAAGGCGTATTACGGAAACTTGACCCTCCTGATCTTCAATGTATAATTCGCACCATGGTGCTAACCACTGAGCCAAATGTAGTTTTCTCAAACTAAATTTCTGAAATATAAGATAATAAGATTAATAAGATAACATTAATGTTCATTCTTCAGAGTTCAATATTAATATTGCACAATTTTGAGTCTTGCAGTTTTATTGAAAATCTCCCATTCATCATTTTTTCTTGAATTCAGAGTTAACTCACGGTTTAGTTCTTAATTGACATTGTGACTGTTTTTATCTTTTGAGTGCTGCCTGAATCTGTGATTAAACTCTTTAACCTTGATCCATGCATGCATGTCTTATTTCTCAAAAGAAATGAGGAGCTTCGTCAGTCTCAAGCTGCAAGTATGGAGCAGATGCAGAAATATGAAGCAAAACACATGGGTGGTTTCCGGCGAATTTTCCCTCGTGACGGAGGAGAGAAATATGAAAAGTATTTCCAACACAGCAGCTCTCTTTTCCAGGAAACTGCAGCCTCTAAAGCCAGAGAGGAGTGTGCCAGGTGTGCAAATACTGCATGATTTGCTGGATTGTTTCAACTCAATTTTAGGTCAAATGTGGAGAAACTCAAAATTTCAGTAACATTTCTTTTCCCAACAATTGGGTTCATCCACATTTGACCGATTTATTTTGTATCTATCTGTAGGCAGCAGCTGCAGGAGTTGCGTCTGAAGCAAGAGCAGAAAGAGCGAGATAAGAAAGGATCACGTAAACAGGATCTTCAGGGTGAATCTGCAGGAGAAAAAGTAAAACCAAGAAAAAGTCAACCCCCACATAAAACTTCAAACTCAGTAAGTCATTCAGTTGCTTTGACTCGCCACTAGAGGGACCTTGTTGCCTGTATTTGACTGGCTGATGAATTCCATATGGAATTTTCTTTAGTTACCAGCAATGCTTGAGCTGTCCAGCGTGAGGGAAGAGACACCTGTTTCTCTTGAGCGGATTGAGAAAGAGGAGGCCGAGAGAGTCCGAGAGCTTCAGCAGCGAGAGACTCTCCTGTTAAACATGGGCGTGGTGAATCAGGTCCGCCAGCTTCTTCAAAGTGCCAATCATCTTACTCAGTGTATCAACCACTCGCATGAACAAGCCAGCTTTCCTCCACACTGCAGACACGACCACAAGGTATGGAAGAAAAAAAGCAATAATTAAATGGATGGTTCAGGGAAAATACAAAGCATTTATTTAATATTGTTTCAGAGCTGTATGGTTTTCTTAACTGTGACCAAAAATATATCATATTTTGAAAAATGTCTGCTTTAGTTGAATAAATGTCATTGGGGTCTAATGTAGTTTTAATATTAAATGTGTTTAATAGTATTATGCGTTTTAATAAAAACTTTAAATTTAGTTTTTCATTCATATTCCTTCGTCTCAGTCCCTTTATTTATCATGGGTCACCACAGCAGAATGAACTGACAACTTTTCGAGCTGCGGATGCCCTTCCAACTGCAACCTAGTACTAGGAAACCCATACACACTCATTCACACACATACACTATAGCCATACAATGGAGCTAATAATATGCCAAAACAATCTGAATTTGAATTGTGTTAATTTGAACTATTGACAGGTGTAATTTAATAAATCTGAATTTGTATATGCCATTAAACATTGCTTTGGATTTGAATTTCTTAATTAGAATTTGAATTTAATAGCTTGAATATTAAACATGTGAAATTTAAGACAACTGAATTGTTCAAGGCTGAATTTCTTTTAGACGCATCTTCAAACTTCAGATTTCTTGTGTTCTGAATTAATAGACTGCAGATATTGGGTTTGTAAAAATACAGTTTCAAATATTCAAGATGAAGAAATTGAGAACATCAAATTTAATATTCTAAAATGCAAAACCGGAAATTCAGATCTTGAAATTCAGATTCAGCAGACAGTAGGTCAGAGGTCATCAACAGGGAAGAGTAGACGATCATCAAAAAGTCAAACTAAGCATTTTGCCCTATCACAGCGCTGTGTGATTTACTGGTGGATGTGAGGCTCATGAAGACAAAATTAGTCTGCAAACTGACTATCGGGGATCAGCTATTTTCAGTAGTTTGTTTAATAAATATATTCATGCTTCAGTGAACCAAATTCATATATTTAACTCAATAACATCTCATTGGTTAATCAATTTTATTTACGCTTTTGGTGTTTTGAGGGATAAAGGGATGATTCAGACCTGTACTGCAACCTCTGATGGGTTATTTCAGCAGATAGAGGGCTCTTACACCTTTAAGTCTCATTTAAGGCCTTTTCAAGCTCTTTCCAGGTGCATTTTTCAACTATTCCAGCATTTTACAGCTGTGGTTAAGAACATATTTGCATGCACACACTTCTTCTTCAAATTATATAAGATGCATCACAATATTCTATAGTAAAGCATAGCATATGGTACAGTATTTTAAGGAAAATTTTTATATGTTGGCCCAAAGCCCATTATCAACACTGAAATGCCTCTTTAAATATCATCTATTCACATCTAAGATGTCATATTTAACCTTACATTAATATTTATTTGAATGCTCTGAGGTGATGCAATGGCGTAGTAGGTAGTGCTGTCGCCTCACAACAAGAAGGTCGCTGGGTTGCTGGTTCGAACCTCGGCTCAGTTGGCGTTTCTGTGTGGAGTTTGCATGTTCTCCCTGAGTTTGCGTGGGTTTCCTCCGGGTGCTCCGGTTTCCCCCAAAGTCCAAAGACATGGGGTAGGCTAAATTGTCCGTAGTGTATGAGTGTGTGTGTGTGTGGATGTTTTCCAGAGATGGATTGCAGATGGAAGGGCATCCGCTGCGTAAAAATCCTGCTGGATAAGTTGGCGGTTCATTCCGCTGTGGCAACCCCAGATCAATAAAGGGACTAAGCCGACAAGAAAATGAATAAATAATAGATTTTTCCATATATTTTAAAACATTACATTATTTTTGGCTAAAATACATTGAAACCAAAATGTCCAATGGGTGGCGCTAAATTTGTGTCTTTGTCACTGAATTGTTCTTTCAGATTAGTTTGAATCAGCTCATTTATAAATGAAGTGACTAAATCTGAATGACTCACTCAGAGATTTCTTTTTAACCTCATGTGTTAAGTGCTTAAACTTAGTTTCAAATAACATAAGACATGTTAAAAAGTCTATATTGTTGTGAACAATGTACAGGGAAAGCCACTTGACTTTTCAACATGTTTGGTTTATGTGACCCTATACTTCAAGCTGAAATACATATGAGTTTAATTTTACATTAGGATATATGTAGATACAAGACCCCCCCCCTGCCCCCCCCCCCCCCCCCCCCCCCCCCCCCTCACACACACACACACACACCCACATGACCATGACTATGAATCAAGCAGAGGCAAGTGATTCTAAGTTTGTGATAACATTGTTTTCGGTGACCGTCTACTCTTCCCTGTTCAAATCTCAATTTCACGATCTGAATTTCCGGTTTTGAATTTGATTTTTCTGAATTTCTTCAGCTTGAAAACTTGAAACTGTATTTTTACAAACCCAATATCTGCAGAGTAGGATTTCAGAACTCAAAAATCTGAAGTTTGAAGATGCGTCTATAAAACATTCAGCCTTGAACAATTCAGTTGTCTTAAATTTCAGATGTTCAATATTCAAGTTATAAAAATTCAAATTAAGAAATTCAAAACAACTATTTAACAATAAATTTAAATTCAAATTTTTTTGGCATATTAGGTCCATACTAATTTAGCTTACCCAATTCACCTGTACCACATGTCTTTGGACTGTGGGGGAAACCGGAGCACACAGAGGAAACCCACACCAACACGGGGAGAACATGCAAACTCCACACCGAAATTATTATAATATTATTTTTTTTATTTTATAATATATTTATATTATGATATATTATAAAATATATATCAGTTTTCAGACAAATAACAATTGATATATAATATCATTGTTTAGTAATTTGCTAGTTATAGGCTTTTTTGTCTTTTTTTAAAATATTTGTATTTAGCTTTGTATTTATTTCAGTTTTTAATAGTTTGAGTGCTACTGCTTAAACATTTATTATATTTAGTTGAAAAGGCAATAAATAACTTTATTTTGCTTTTTATTTCATTTTAGTGTAGGTTTTGCAAATATTCAGCTAAGTTAAGCAGAACAATTTTATCCAGTGCTCAAGAATGTCAAGGCGCAACGTCAAGGCGCCTAGTACAGGGACAGCTTACCATAAAATAAGACACAGTTACAAAAACAGAATATTTGGTGAGTGACTACATGGATATTTCTTTCAACTTATTTATAATTTTTTATAAGTTTTTTATTTAGAACTTTATTTTCAAATATTTATATTTAGCTTTATAATATTTTTCTTTTAGTTTTAGCACTTGACCTTGTTTCAGTTTCTTATTTTAATTAAGTTTTCCATATATATATTTGTTTATTTCAATTATTTTCATTTGAGTAATTCTTTGTGCTGGCGGCATGAAGTATTAGTGAACTGAATAAGCTAAATTGGGCAAAGTGTATGAGGGTGAGAGTGTATGGGTGTTTCGCAGTACTGGGTTGCGGCTGGAAGGGCATATGCTGCGTAAAAAAAACATATGCTGGATAACCAAAGGAAAATGAATGAATGAATAATTCTTTGTGCTTTCCTCCACATTTTACTTCAATGTTTTTTGGTCAAGAATTTCTGTTTTGCTTAAACTCAGCAATATACTTAAAATAAAATACTATTAGAATTAAATCATTTCATACTAATGTTGAAGATTTTATCTGTAAATTCTACTCAATACACTCTCTTTCCAGTTGGACACGCTTGCAGAGATATCGTGGAGGCAGAAGAACATCTACTCTACAATGCAACATCAAATTCTTGCCAGAAACGGGCCCAGTTTGCCGAATGTTCATTCCCAAACACTGCAAAACCGAAAACCCTGGCCCTCTCTAGAACACGGTCTCCTCCAGCCCGTCCAGACTCAAGCAGCAGCTCTCAAACACTATGGACTGGAAGAGATGGTAGCGTCAAATGCAGAGGAGCAGGCTAATCTAATTAAGGCCACTAGTGCACAACAGATACCTTTAACAAGTGATTATCATTGACTTTTCTTTTACTTATACTATTGTAAAATATTTAGAGTAAACTCACACTTTACTCGCAATCTCTCTGCTTTACAGTCAATGGGTCTTTCATTTGGCGTCAGGGCAGTCTGAGCTCCTCTCTGGCCGAGTCGAGAGCAAGAGCCACAATGTTAGCCATGCCTCCTCTTGGTCCAGGACGACTACATCGTCCCACCATTTTTCATGACCCCAACTCTCTCTTTATCATCTCTACCCCGGCTCCTCTTGTCCCGAGACCACACCTCTCGCACGACCTCCGAAAAGCTCCTCGCAGAGTCCTTCCACATGAGCACAGCCTCTGACCAGGGATGACACAAGTCATTCAGTAAGCGAATAAAGACTCAAGGAAGGTGTTTTGTAATGAGTGAAGAGTTGAAGGTGAGAAGGTGCGCATTCACTACCTGTCTTCCAGACTGAAAATGTCAAATTTTTGTCTTCACTAATTTTAATTTGAATGCCATTTTTCCTTTTTTTCCCTGTAATTTGTTACAATTGCAGTCAGTCGTTTAGCCTATTTTGAAGAGTGCAGAGGGCTGGTGCCTGCTGCTACCTTAAATTGTAGGTATTATCGGATTAAAACAAGCCATAAGTTCATAATTTTAAATTAAATGAATGTGAATATCCTTTGTTTAACACAGTCTTGTAAGCTATTTCATGTCATTCTAAGCCAATTAGTATAAATAAACATTTTAATGAATGTTTTTTGTTTATTAGAATGCTGATCTAAAGGAATAGGTCAAATATTTCAATTCATGATGGGTCTTGTCCTGCCAGTATGACTTCTTAGAACATATATGAAAATAAACAGGGTACAATATTGCCCATTTATTCTCAGAAACAGAAATTTCTATGCAATTTGTGCTGTAAAACAGAGTTTGTACATTGTTTAAATGCTGGGTTGTTTCAATAAAAATATGGTAAAATATGGACACAGTTGTGTGTTAATTTCTTTTTTAAATATACCCCAATGGTTTGATTTGTCTGTCTTTATGTCAGATATGGACAACCCAGCCCAGAATTTTGACTGTACAAACTAAATAATTACGAATTAAATTAGCTGATGAGGAGTTTCAGCAGCATGTAAATTTTACTTAATCCACCGCTGCATGTATTTCTAAAATATTTTATCAAACATTTTATGGCATATTGAATTTAAAGAAACATTAAATTAGAAAATGAAGCCATAAGTTATGTTGAATTTATTTAGTCATAAATGATAAAAAATGAGCAAATTAAATAAATATTTTTTTTTACTGATAAGGACGGGTCAAAGGTGGTAAGGTGTTTTATCGGCTGTAGTAAAATAAGCGTTACAACACCCATTCAAGTGGTCTAATGAACCCTTTTTTCAACGTTTTTCGTTAGTTATTATCTGAAAAAAATCAACAATAATATCAGTATAATAAATATAAATACATTTTCGCACGCAAGAGGACACTGGTAGTTACGAATTGCTGTGAGATTGTGTTGAATGCCGAAACTTACAAGAATGTCGCATCCATGGCTTGCGTCGCCCCGCTACTCATTATGTCCGTCTTTTTTCTTAATCTTATTCTTGAACTATTTCTGGAAATCATTATCATTATAAAATTATATAATTTTTTGTTCATCCTGTTTGGGGTAAGTGTGGTCATAGAATTATTTCACATATGAAAAATGTATTTATTCATTTTTAAATGCATGTGGCTTCACTTGAAAGTTCCACAGATTAAGAAGTGTTTTCTGATACTGCCAAAAGAGGACCTTAAATGTAAATGACTAATAATTCAATTAAATTCATGTTTATTTAATGCGCTTTATACAATGTAGATTTCGTCAAAGCAGCTTCACATAGTTCTAGTAAAGTCCAGATTTCAGATTCGTTACATTTATTTTATTATTAGGCTAAATAATATTTTTTAAACAATAATAAAACCACTTAAAACGTCTTCATTTAAAAGAGAAATGCAGGGGTTGTCTTCGTAAGACAGATTATGCATACGCTTAATTTCGCGTGGCTTGATGTAATAGTGCATAAAATGAAGGCAGTAAAATCGAATTAGTTGTTTCTCCGCTCATAAAGTTACAGCGGAAAATGAAAGCAACTGTGCTTTGAAAATATCTCGCAGCTGTTCAGCACCGTGTTTGCTTTATTTTCTACAGACAATCACGCTTGAATTTCGTTCCCCTTTCATGGTGCAAACCGAAAAAACCTAACTCAAAATGTTTTTTCGATTTTTAATAAGCAAACAAAAAACGTTTTTTTTGTTATTGTTTTTTTATCGAATGCTCTTCTTCACGCTCAGTAATATTATTGCATTATCACACAGTAGATGAGCTGAATTTTGGCCGTCCTTTAAATGCTTAAATGTGTCCAAACGAACATACAATGTCCACCACATGATGGCGGTGTTACTCTAAAAGCAGGCAGGACAACGCGCCTGTTCCAGCCTTTACATTTACACTTACTTACTAAAAAAAACTAATACAATTAAAAAAGCAAAAAAAAAAAAAAACTAATTATAAACACTCACCCTCTGACTGGAATTCGTGTGAATTGAAACATAAATAGTCAAATATTAAAACGGACCTCTTCTCTGATGTGAGATAGTTGTGTTGCAATATTCTACTGTAAACAGACTTTACGGGTGGTCTCAGGTTTCTCTGAGTTGACTGATTTAAACCTTTTCACCGTCAATCCACTCGCTCGTACTGTAGCCTACTTAATTACATGTCATACACGATGTAGCTACACTAATCGCAGCAGTCTATATTACAGTAGATATATTGACTTACAAATATCCAAATCATAAAGTCATAAATATGAACGTGATGACAGATGTAAGGTATAATCTTCATAATGTGATTGATCTGAATTTTTGTTATCCCACTAGAAGCATTTGGTTTTGTGCATGTGCTCTTGGATTGGCACTGAAATGGTTTACCAATAAGACTCGTACTCCGCCTCCCCCTCTACCTCCGAGAACTCCCTCTCTCCCCTTTTTCATCTCTTTTCAGTCTCTTCTGCTCTTCCTATCACAAGATCGCGCTTTGTCTGTTTGGAGATTGTGCGCGCATCCAATGATACAATGATAACTGACGCCCATATGAAATGAGTAAAAAAGGAAAACTATTTATTGCTCGGGGACCGTCACTAAGGAGTCATGTGGGTGCAGCTACGGATACATTTGTTTGCATGAATATTTACGACATTTTACGCATATAATTTCCACCTGGATGAATTCGTTTTTATTGCAATAGCAGGCCTCAAGCAACATAATTTATCTAGAGATTTCTTTATCTCAACACTGATTGCCAAAGTTTCACCGGGGAGTTGATCTTTCAAGCAATGAGTTCCTACTTCGTCAATTCCCTCTTCACTAAATTTAAAGGAGGCGATTCTCTGCGCTCCAACTACTATGACTGCCCAAGCTACACGCCGGATCTTGGAGGCAGACCATCTGTGCTGTACGGTCACAACACAGGATCTGCGTTTCAGCACGCGGCTCAGTTCCCGGATTTCTACCACCACGGTACATCATCATTCCCCCACGCGTCTTACCAGCAGACCCCGTGCGCAGTTGCGTACCCTGGAGATGCCACGGGAAACATCTTGGGCCAGGACGGTTTACAGAAACAGTCGTTCTTTGGCGCGCCAGATTCGGATTTTACGCAGTTTGGGGATTGTAATTTAAAGGTCAGCGGTATCAGGGATGATCTGGAGAGTGCAGAACCGTGCACAGCGCAACTCTTCCCATGGATGAGACCACAAGGTGAGATGAGTGAAGAGAAACACCTAGTCTGTTATAGTCCCATATAAAACACTGCAGACAATGCTAGGCCTCTTATTACCCCCAATTAAACGCTTTATGGCACCTATAGATTACTAAGGAATTAACACCTTTTAAGAATATCCGGATTACGTGTGTACACATTGTGTTATGACAGTTAATAGAAGCTGTGAGGTTTTTTGACACTTCGTTACTTTATTAACAGATAGCCTAGATATATATGCCTATCCACCTTATTTCACAACATGTGTTTTTTATTTAAATACGCAGACTTCGTTATAACCACTCTTAATTTGTTTGACATTAATAGTATTAATGGTTCTAAAAACAATCATGCACTCAAAAATTATATTTGCTGTTTGTTTAAGCTACTTATTTAAAATGAACTAGAACAACACAGTTCTTATACTTACGTTTGGGGGGGGGGGGCAATTTGTTTGCTTTATGTTCAATCAACTTAAAAACTAATACATTGACCTAATTCCTTCATATTGTCCCAACACAAACCGATTGTGTGGAACCCAGCATCTTACAGCGTAAACAAGCACGAAATACTTGCATTTAAAAACATAGTTATTACTCTTAATAATAAAGATAGTTGAGTGTCATTGATTGTTCCAACTAGCGCCTTAAACATTTTTATTGCTCAAAATAATCTTTAGATTATTAAAGTGTTCCCCAAACTATGAAAACATAATATTTTTTGTGAACCCAATATTTAATAATAGTTTCTCATTGGCATCGATAGTTTCAAAATTTACTCACTAATTAAATATTTCCGTTTGCACAAAATTGTCTTTCAAATGTCAATGTTATTCACACACCGTAAAAAATCCAGGGTTCCATACAATTTATTCATGTTGTCCCAACACAAATCGATTAAGTTCACTTAACATTTTTAACAAATTTATGTAGATTGAACTTAAAAAATTAAGTTGTCTCAATGAAATCTCAAGAAGTGTTGTTTCAGCTCATTTTAAATAAGTAGACCGAACAAGTAAAAAATATTTTTTGAGTGCACTAAAAAAGTTTCTTAAGGAGAGCTCTTAAAAATTAAGATACTTATTAGTGTAAATAACTAATAATTTTAATAACTAATAAATAACTATTAAATATGTAATAATCTTAAAAAATATTTAAAGAACCATAAGTGCAAATAAGGTATCTTTATTTTTAAGAAAATAGCTTTATTGTTCTTTATGTTTGCTGATCACTGGAAAATACTCCAAGGAACACATAAAAGGTTCTTCTATGCCATCCATACTAAACCCCCGTTTTAAACTTTTATTTTAGGACATGGTACAGCATAACGCACTATTTACGTGCAGGTGAAATATCTGGTGAATGACACAGGATTAAAGTTACTTATAACCGCTCTCACGTTAAAACTATACGATAAGTATCTTAATCAAAAAGGCTTTCACCAGTATTAATGACGCTTCTATTTCCCCCTTAGCTACCGGACGGAGGAGGGGCAGGCAGACCTACAGCCGCTACCAGACGTTGGAGCTGGAGAAGGAGTTCCTATTCAATCCTTACCTGACCCGTAAGCGGCGCATCGAAGTGTCTCACGCACTGGCCCTCACTGAGAGGCAGGTAAAGATCTGGTTCCAGAACAGGCGTATGAAGTGGAAAAAAGAACACAACAAAGACAAGTTTCCCAGCAGCAAAGCAGAACAAGAAGAAATTGAGAGAGAGAGGCAAGAGGGGAGCCAGGTGTCAGAAAAACACACATCTGGAGAAGAGGACTCGGAGGCATCTAGCAATTCTAAATAGTCTTTTGACTATAAAAACATCACAATCGATCAACTTCAATTAAATAAAAGTCTGAAGTTCAAAAACGTTCGTCGACATGCAAAGGCTGTTGCATCATGTATTCAATTTATTGCAAACTTATGAGGCATTTATGTTTACAGACAGTTATTATTTCCGCTAACTATGTTTTAATGAGTGTCAGGTTTGTAAGATTTCACTGGTGTGCTTATCCTCATGAGGTTCCTGATGCAGTGAGGGCATGTGAGGCGAAGGCTGTGTATGGTCTGCATGGCGTCTGTTTCCTTCGAATTAGTGGAGATCACAATCCAAGAAGGTCTTCTATAACCGTTTCAGCCTATAAAAATGGGACAAGGAGTCTACATTAGTGAGTGTATATCTTACTGCAAGACAATGCACTTTTGTTATTTGTTACTGTTCGAAAAATTATTATTCAGGTTTACATTTCTTCAACCGAACTACCTAACATGTGGGTCATTGCGTCAATCATTTTGTCAGTGTATCCATGCGTTATGCTTTCCTGAAAGTGGATGGTTTAAACGCACAATGTTATTCTTAAAATGCTGTGTAAATATTTGATATTGCAGTTCCGTGGAAGCACTGGTCTATTGTATTTTCTATTGTCTTCAACTGGAAGTGGTTCCTAAAAGAAGCCACAATAAAATTCAAGAAAACACTTCCTTTGTCGCATTTGTTCTTTCCCCCCCTTTCCCTTTGATTATCCCATGAAAGTTTGTTGTGTGTTGTAAGAGTTTACAGCAATTAAAAGAAAGCGAAATTGCTTTAACTTATTTAACTTAACACCTCTTCAAATAAAATGACTAAAGTTGTAAAATGAACCTTGAAACATATTACATTAATAATTTATAAATAAATAAATTTTAAAATAATCTTTTAGAAATACATATCATTTTTAAGCATATATAAATATATATAAAATATATTTAAAAATGTGACATCTATTTATTTTCTATTTGAGATGCTTTAAGGCAAGCATGGGTGGTCTGTGTCCTTGTCTGGTAAAAAAAAAAACTTCAAAGGTGTTTTAAGGACCTGAAGATCTTATAATTTATAGTTATCCTTGAACACGTTACAACAACGGAACATTATTAATAATAATAACAATTATTGTTAAATTAATATAATTTTAACGTTAGTAGTCACGTATATTGACCACAATGTGTTAAGCAAAACCATTTGACCTCAAGCCAAAAGTTCAATATGAGCACTTCGTTTCATGCAGGCAATTTACAGGCTTTTATGACTCTTACTGGATTCCCGAGCAGTCTGGTCTCAATCTCAGTCTCGTCATTTATGAACACCAAGTGCCAGATGCCTCTTAATTGTGGTACCTTTCTTTCAGAGATTTCGGCTTGGTGGAGCCTATAGGAAACTCATGGCCCGAGATTAAACATTTGAAAATACCAAAGTCCTCAGAGCTCTCCTTAATGTTATTTCTAGCCAATAAATGTCGTGCTGTTTTATTCTATTTGTATGATTACATTTATTCGTTGTAGTAATAAAAAGATCAACAAGGCAATTATTTCACTTGACTTTAGGGATTATCTAAATTTCATATTTATTATTTCAAAGCAAAAATAGCAAACTACAAGATATAAATATAAAAACTGGTTATAAAGAACGTATAGGCTAAGTATGGCTTTGCAAAAGTCCTCGTATTTAAAATCATAGAGACTATAGGCTTCATTCACCTCCATATTTAAAAAAAAAAATGTAATTTGAGTTTAATAATTTTTTTCTTAATTCAGCAAATTAAATTTATAGATGAAAGAAAAGTAAGCCAATTTATTACGTCGTAGGCCTGTTGTCTTAATTTTGAATAATCGGTTTGTATAAGGGGATATTAAATATTATCATTCGATGACTAATTCCGTTATTTTTAAGGTTCGATTCGATGACTAAGTCCTATACCAACGAAAATCATATTCGTATTTTTAGTATTGCCTTGTCTGTGTTATTAAGCCTAAGATAGAAACAAAATATGTTAAATATAATGATTTTATTTAAAAAGATTAACGCGTTTAAATAAAAATTAATGCCCATGTCATGAAAATTGGCTTTGTTTTAATTATACGAAAACATCAGTATACCATACCAACTCAAGATCCCCACAATAAATATTTATTGTGTCGCCACAAAATGAAACATGGTCCTAATGTGGACTGTTCGAAACAAATATATATATATAACAAAGAGAGATGTGTGGTGTTGAGAGAGATATTTTACATGCATTTCCTTCCATTGTTTCTTTACCCTAGTTGTATTACGCGTTTCTTTTCTTGTTTCTCCTCGTGTGATCAAGGGGTAAGGACATTCTTCAAAATTATTAAAACGTTAAACTTTATTTTGTTTACTTATTTTAAATAAAAAAATGAACGAATATTGAAGCGTGGCCTGTGCAGAAGAAAATGTTTGCACGGACGTGTGGTTAGGCAGGCCTTGCTATAGGATAGAATGTGCTGTTTCTTAAAAATAAAAATAGTTATATATATATATATATATATATATATATATATATATATATATATATATATATATATATATATATAAAACAAATAATCAATTCATCTCGAAACGTTGTTTATTGAATTTTAAAAACTGTACCATTCCAACTTTTTGGCTATAGCCTAATTATATCACATATTTTGTTTTTGTTTATTATGAACAACTTTTCAAGATTTTGATGATTTTAGGAGCATAACAATCTAACAAAAACAAACAAACAAACAATCTCAAGACAACAATTACAATGTTTTTTTTCAGTTGTGAAATAATACTTAATGAATAGAAAACTTGCATAAAAATCCAACACTATACGCCACATTTCGTGAGGCTTTAATTTAATCTCATGGACAATTACCGTATATTTGATTTTATTTACCCCAGCAAAATCAAACATTTAAATTGATACAGACCTATTTATAATAAGTTTATCATTACCTAAACCAGTATTAACGATGACATAAAATCCCGGTCTATTGTTATTTTATATATTCTAAAAGAAGCATGCAAAAATAATAATAAAAAATAATAATCCTTGATATTTAAATAAAACTATTAATTTAAGCTATTAAAAATAAACGAATGGTAGTATTTGTTTACAAATTGCAAATTTTTAATTTCAAAATGTAACGGAGAATCTTGTGTTAACAGGTGAGGTTAAGTTTTAAAATCAATTGCGAAAAACGTAAATTCGTGTAGTTTTGTTTTGCTAAATGCAAAATTAAGAATAGAAAAATAGCCTACTGATAAATATTATAATAAAAGGAAATTTTAAATAGTCTGTTAAACAGAATACAGCCTTCTTTACAGATTATAATTTTAAATACATGCTTGCTGAGTATCTCAATAAATGTAAAGAAATACAATGCATATACATTGTCACTAAATGTGTTAAAATTTTATAAAAAGTTAATTAATTCAGAATATTACCTCTTGTGATGCTTTTGGAGTCTTTTTGGACAGCATGCACTGCTGAGCTTCAAGAGCATTGCCTTTTCGAGGGTATAACCCACAGACCATGCTCGGTCACTTTTGGGTTATACTGTTTTATTGCCCCAATAAATGTCGGAAATAAGTGTTTGTTCGTATATACAGGAAGCAATTCTTTCCTCCACGCATGTTTAGTGCTGTAAAAAGCTTTCACGTTCCATTTGTCTATTTTTCTCTTAAAGTCACATGACAAAAGAACGCAGACTATTGAGAAACACGCAATTGTGCGGTTTTATTTTAGGGTAATTGGTCTATTTCTGGTTAAATATAAACTGGTCAAAAGTATAGTATCTCTGTATATAGGCTAGTTAGCATTTTAGATAAAGGCCTACACATTTTAATTGTTTAGAAAGAACCAGTGCAAAACATTTGTAGTGATTGACTATGGACTATCTCTAAATCTGATATCAAAAATTATAACCTTGGTTTTACATTTTTAAAAAGAAATAATGCTATCACAAGCTATAGCTGTCTTTGGATGTTAACGAAGTGATGTGCTTTTCCTCCTCTTTTAACGAATAAAGATGGCGGCGACCGAGTTACTGGTGAAGCAAAGCAATAAACTCACAGCTGTTTATGAAAATTTACAACTTTGTGATAGAACTTTATGTGTGGTTCTGCCAGTGGATTGGCTGACGGAGGTCACGTGAGCAGCTCTCTGTGAACATGAACTTTTTATGATTTCCCAAGTGGCTATAATGCAGCATTCTTTTGGTCAGGGCGCAGTCAGTAGCACCTCTGTCCTTTATGTTTTTTACGTTTTGTTAAAGCAGAGAAAAAGGAAAATCTCTTGAGCTTGCCGAATAGTGTGCGTTAATATGGATGGAAAGCTCGACGTCACGCTAGGACGAAACGTCTTCAGATTTTCACATCAGTTAGGAGTGCAAGGGTCAAAATTCACTGAGGACCTTAGTCCATTCTTCTCTAATTTATCAAGTTTTAGCTCTTCCTGCATCTCACGTGCATCTAATAATACGACACGAGATCCTGGTTAATCGGCGAACCTGCTTGATTGTTTTGGATCATTCCAGTGAAGCAATGATGACGGGGAAAAAAGGTAGGACTAGACCTATAGTCTTCTGTATTGCACTGCACCGATGTCATGATGCAACCCAATGTGGGCATATTTCATTTAAAACACTACCACTAACATGTATTTTGCATAACAACACAAGCTGATTAAAGTTAGATCATTTGGATCATTTAAATTGATAATAACTCTTATAAACATTTAACAAACCTTCAAGAGTCGTATGCTAGTTATAAAGATCAAC
Source organism: Danio rerio (assembly GCF_052040795.2). NCBI lineage: Eukaryota > Metazoa > Chordata > Actinopteri > Cypriniformes > Danionidae > Danio > Danio rerio. Next base: position 29,425,903 of record NC_141032.1, read on the forward strand.
ACAGCGAAACGCAATCAGGCCTTTTGTGTCAGTGTTTTTAAATGCTGACGGCTTATTTGGCGGGAGATATTAGAAATAACCTTTATTTACAGAGTTACAAGATGGCCGCTGTGTACTGATATTTACATTAACACTGAGTTTACAAATCTCTATATTGAGTTTCTGAATAGCAATGCGATGCCACAGCTCTGTCATTTTGCGATAATGTTTTTGTTATGGACTGTTTAAAGTGGATGCTGTTTCTGCTGTTGGTTTAAAAGTGTTTCTCGGAATTTGTTAAAAATTACAAAATTTTCCTTCAAAGGGATGGGTTTTTGCTTTTAAAAGGACATTTGTAAAGACAAATATGCCTTAAAAGCATAATCAACTATCTAATGGTTACTGAATTTGTTTTTGAGAACAAAATGCAGTAGTTTGAAACGGATTTTTTGCCAAAAAAAAATTATTCTTAATCTGAATAACCAAGATTAGGCTATGTTTTTTATTACTATCACATGGGAAATTATTCTTGCACGCTTTCCCGCTCCTGAAGAAAGCACACCTTTTCTCAAATCTTGCTCTGTGATGTCATCTAGTGACGAGATTTGGTAACTGTGGCAAAATTCTGGGAGTCTGTGTTTGGGTTTTCTCTGCGAGTGATCTGACTCATAGACCTCTCTAGCATCCCTAGATGTGATCGGTCAAAGTGTCTACAATGAACAAGTAATAGACACATGCAGTTTGAAAATGGTTCATGCCTAAGATGTTTTTAATTTGATAATTTTGAACATGTATGTCTTCATTTCTTTCCTTCTTTCTTTCTTTCAGTCGTGGGTTTCCAATGTTTTATTACAGTAGCATAAGGATGACAGAATGATTCGTTTTGTTTCCAGCCTGAGGGCATAAGGGGAAAAAAAATAGGATTTGACTAATTAATCAGATAATTAACATTTTTCAAATTATATAGACAAAATCGTTGCAGTCTAAATAATACAAGGATGCCCCAACCTTTTAAGGGACATACTTAAAACAATAGTATCACCGCGTAGCCTGCTTACGTAGTTACACCTTATCGATATTCAATAATACCCCTAAAGATCAATTTTTATTAATTTAAATCACAGTTAATTGATTAATGTTTTTTTCTGAGATGTTTGCTTTCGTCTTAACAAAAGGCTCAACTAATTTATTTAAATGTAAATAAAAAATAGGGAATATTGCTTTTTAATTGTACCAAACATTAATATTTTTAAATAAGATGTCTACCTGTACTTGTGTTAAATAACTTTAGCAACCCTTTAAAATAAAGTGACAACAAAGAACAGCATGGGCTGAACTGACGTGGCGTTTAATTTTAAATTTTTTTTAGAACTTATGCTCTGGCTATTTGATGTTAATGTTGTGTTTTAACTGATATAAGAAAATTGGTAAAGTACAGGGTGGTTACTCAATGTAGGCTACATATTGCTGAAGCTGGTTTTTATGTTGATTTCACTAAATATTCCGAGCAAGTTGGACGTCTGGAAAGAAATTAAACAGTATTTTGATATCAGTGACAACATGAGGGGGAAACAAAAATGATGGATAGGTCTATGCATAGATAGGTAAAAAAAATATATATATATAATAATTTGAAAGCCCTATTTAAACCCTGCCAAAGTCATATTTGTCTCCTTAAAAAACAGAAAGGATCTGACAAATTGTCGTATAGCAGTCAAGTTGTGTCTTTGACTTATTTGTGCTGGATTTTTTTTGTCTCAGCATGAGAATGTGCTGTTTGCATAAACAGCGATTTTGTACTATAATATTTTATATTTAAAAAGGGTAAAGGTCAGTACAAGTTCGTGCTGGAAAGTGTCCGTCTGTGCTTATCTAAACTGATTTTATGAATTGAGCCAATAAGATGTCTGTAAACGGATTTTAATTATTTAATGCATGGCGATTTTGGAATTAAGACAAAAAATGACGTGCGTCAATATAAGCTTTGCGAGAATTTTTCGTTTGAGAAAATTTAGAGAGTGCATTCATAATAACCCACATACTCTTATGACGTAGTTGATTATTTAGGCTATATTATTGCATTTTAATATTTCTTATTTTTACGGGTTAAACGGAGAAATACACTTGCGTACAGTGTTTTGAAATACCCTGGGGATTCGATTCTGTGCAACAAGAGGGCCCCCACCGTACACGTTATCCTGTTGGTAGAAATGCTCAGGATTGGTCAGGCACTGATCAGCTGGTCCGTTTCCCCGCGGTCTCAGATTGGAACCTCGCCACCCCCCCTTCGGCTAAAACCAAATCTCAGATAAAGTAATGGCAAATACCACTTGGACTATAAAACACAACAAATCATAACACACGGACAATAACACTGGCCACCCCATGAGTTCCTATTTCGTCAACTCAACTTTTCCCGTGTCTCTACCCGGAGGACAGGAGTCTTTCTTGGGTCAGATACCGCTATATTCCTCTGGATATACAGATTCTTTAAGACATTATCCAAGCGCTACGTTCGGAGCTACCAATGTCCAAGACAAGGTTTACACCTCCTCGTATTATCAGCAAGCTGGGGGTGTTTTTGGGAGAAGCGGATCCACCAGTGCTTGTGACTACTCAACACCCAATATTTACCGATCCGCTGACCGCTCGTGCGCTATTGGAAGTCTGGAAGACTCGCTGGTCCTAACCCAGGACCAGTGCAAGACGGACTGCACAGAACAGGGCACAGAGAGATATTTTAGCACTGAAGATAAACCATGTACCCCGGTTTACCCGTGGATGCAGAGGATGAACTCATGTAATGGTAAGACACATTCGTGATTTCCTTGCATGTCTTAGAAAAAGATAAGCAATTTTCTTTAGCCTACTTAGCACTACGAGACTGTCAACGAATAAAAACATAGCCTACATAATAAAGAGACATGGTCTACAGTGCTTAGAAAAAGTTTTTTATTAAGTAATTTATTTTATTTACTAAATAAAGAATAGCGGTTTAGGTAACACGATGCGTAAATATGTGTACAATACACCTAACTATGTCATAATCGTTATATAAAAATGCACGTCTTATCTGTAGATGCAGAGTGCAGATGTGAAATCTGATGTCACTGTATTAATTATAATCAACGTGATAATGATAATAGGGACAATTAGTTGCCAAGTGGTGTATTTATGTTGTACTGTTTGTATGTCTAGGCTATTGGATGTTGACCTAGAATGTCTTTCACTTTTCCTGACAGGAATGCCTGGCAGCACTGGCCGCAGGGGTCGTCAAACCTACACTCGGTTTCAGACTCTTGAACTGGAAAAGGAGTTCCACTTTAACAGATATTTGACAAGAAGGCGAAGAATTGAAATATCGCACGCTCTGTGTTTGACGGAACGACAGATCAAGATATGGTTCCAAAACCGCAGAATGAAATGGAAAAAGGAGAATAAAGCAGTGAACTCGGCAAAGGTCAGCGATGAGGAAGATGGTGGAAAGGCTGGATAAATGCTAAAAAACAGCTTATGACGAAGCCCTAGAAACACTGTACATAACATGTAGAATGTAGTTTTAATTAATACATACATGTTCTTTCCAACAAGAAAAAAAACTACCTAATAAGTGTTATGTCGACTCCAAAATGCTTCAAGAGAGATTTCTTTCTTATAAAAACAGGCATCGAACTCACCTCTGTAATGAAGGTAAAAGTTCTGGAAGGTGCTTTAACTACTGTTAAGTATTTTATTTGGACTTTCAAATGTAATAAGATGAACGTTTTCAAACGCTTAAGCGTTGTAATGCCTAATTTGAAAGAAAAGTTCATGCTTAAAACTTTGGGTTTAATGGTCCTGTATTCAGTCCACGTGTGTTAGAAAAAAGAAAATGTGACATTTTTATTCTTAATTTATTGGGTCGTCACTTTTGTGTAAATGTGAATGCACTATGAATAATACGCTACCATACTTTGTTAGCAATGTCATTTTGTCAATAAAATGATTGTTTAACAATTACTGTGGTTTACCCTTCTTTATTAATACATGCTCGTCTTCTCTGGTACAATGAGCCAGAAATGTTTCATTGCTAACTTTATGCTTTAATAATGCACTTTTCATGAAAAAAAAATTAAATCTGAAAGACTCGCATATATATATATATATATATATATATATATATATATATATATATATATATATATATATATATATATATATATATATATATATATAAACAATAGTTGTATTGTATTTCAATTATAAACCTCTTCATTGTTCCGTGAACCTCTTTGGTCAGAGCGTCAGATTGCAAAATAAGAATCTGTCCATTTCCGCAATGTTATTTATTTATTAATTTTTCAATAAACTTTTGTATAACTCGTTATGACAGAAATAAGGCTAACCAAAGTTAAGAAGCTACAAATACCCTATATATAGCTTATGGCTTGATAAAGAGTCTGATGGAAGTATAAAGCAGCCAAAATTGCTTACTAAGTCTAGTGTAAATATTTTTCTTACAAACAAAGCGGATTATTTACTCTTTGCTTTACTTTAGCATACATTTGTGTATGAATAAAAAAATTGTTTCCTGCAGTGAAATCAGTGTTTTGTAGTAAAAAGGCTTCCCGAAATGTGCAGGTGTTTGGTCATTTTGCAGTTCTCCCAGTAGGTGACGCCCTCCGCTAACGTGGGATGTGGCGCGCGATGGGGAGGCACCATTGAGTTGAACCAAACGATCATCATTTCGTCATCATTTGTAACCATAGAGCATGAATTACCTCTTGAAGTCATCAGAGAGAATTTACGACTGGTCAACAAAGGCACGTGATGCCCTAACGCTCTCCCATATTTGGCCGCATACATGGCAAAAACGAAGTACAGTGCATTGCTATAATTCATTATTACATCATAAATTGTGCGGCGCTGGATTTTAACGACCAAGATCTACAAATCAAGACATTTTAAAACATCCAAATGAGCTCTTATTTTCTAAACTCGTTCTCAGGGCGCTATCCGAATGGGTCTGACTATCAGTTACTAAATTATGGTACTAACGGCGCTATGAACGCTTCTTACAGGGACTCCACCAGCATGCATTCCGGGTCTTTCGGTTACAACTACAATGGAATAGACCTCAGTGTAAACCGTCCCAACAATGGCCATTTCGGGGCAGTTGGAGATAATTCTCGCGCTTTCCAAAATCCGAGTCAGGAGACCCGGTACAGACAGTCGAGCTGCTCTCTCTCGTCTCCAGATCCTCTGTCTTGTGCCACCAGCGATACTCTGGAATTGAAGGGTTCCTCTCCTCCATCTGATCAGAGCACACCAACCGGCAACAGCAGACTTACCAACAGCAACAATCTTACCAGCAGCAATAGCACACATTTTGCGGACACAGATGAAACCAATGTCTCGTCCGAGACCGAGGAAGGAGCACAGACCACCACCACCAGTCGTACGCAGAAGCAAGAATCTGTGGCGACCTCGACTACAACACCTAACGACGGTCAAACTCCACAGATATTCCCCTGGATGAGGAAGCTGCACATTAGCCATGGTATAAACATCTCTGTATTTTTTTTATTTGGACATGATCAAATGAAAATACAACAGTCCTATCTTAATGATTAGTCTTTTTTTTATTTTAATTTATTTACAGCTTACACGTGGATTAAATGCATGTTTTTCAATTCAGATTTTATTTTAAGTAGTAGTATTCAATTAGCAACCTTCTAATGTTTGTCTTAAAAATTAAAGCTTAAACGGACCATTGAGTTAGCATAAGTATAGGTTAAATAGAGAATAACTACTCTCTGAGAGGCGACTGCATGGTAAATTATTGTGCATCAGTAAAGTCATAAAATGCAATGGTTATAAACCACACATCTTTTTGAATATACATATGAACCAGTAGTCCAACATCCAAAATGTAATGGACGCTTAAGTCCATTTGCGTTTAATGGCTTTGTGATATTTACTTGTTATCTTTTTGCCCTTGCTTATGCCAGATATGACTGGACCTGATGGAAAACGGGCTCGAACAGCTTACACTCGCTACCAGACGCTCGAGCTGGAGAAAGAGTTCCATTTCAATAGATATCTGACGCGCAGGAGGAGAATAGAGATAGCTCACGCTCTCTGCCTCTCAGAGAGGCAAATCAAAATCTGGTTCCAAAATCGCAGGATGAAATGGAAGAAGGACAATAAACTGAAAAGTATGAGTCTCGCTACAGCGGGGAGCGCGTTTCAAAATTGATCAAATCACATCACATCAATTGGAAAATTCGACTACTGTTACAGCGCTGCACCTTCAGCTTGTTCTCACCTGACGACGTGTGATTCTCCCGTGCAACTCAAAATTGTCAGCTGTTGAATGTTATCATATGCTAAACTAGTTACAATTGCCATAAAATGAGTGTGAATGTCAAGTGTGTCAAGTTTATACATTCGTGGAGGAAAGCATGTTCCATGTGAGCTATTCGTGCAACGTATTAGATCTACAAAAATTATGTACAGTACAACTCGCACTACCTAACTATCTTAAGTGATAGTGTAAAAAGAGAATCTTTTGTTGTATCCTTGAACTTGTATTGAAACGTCATGTATTATTCAAGCAACATGCTATATTCTTGTTATGTGCTGGGCTTTTTTGATTTCTCGTCTGATACCTGCATCGCGAGGAAATGAATCTTTTCGCACTTACATTTGTGTACTTAGGCTGCAGCACAAAATTACTTTGGGCTCGTAAGATGTCCTATGAAGAATGTCTTTATACAGTAGTGACCAATATGTTATTTGTAGTGCACAACGTGAGTTATGGACGTTCTGTGTTAAAAGTTGGATAAAAAATGTTTTGTCATCGACACGTTATTGGTATCTCTGCCATTTTTTGTATTTGTGTCTAAAATGAAAACGAGTTCATCCAAAAAGAATAATAAAGTTTTCTTTCTGCCATACATAACTGATTGTCTCTGTTTGTCTGTAGGCCTGTTTGAAAACATATGCAACTAGTTTCCTTTTTATCGAGCAGTTAATCGCCTGATATTTTGTAAATTGTTTCCCTCATATTGTGCATATTCATCTGGAATTCTCTTGGCTATAAGTATTAACGTGCTCATATTAAATAATTATGAACAAATCAAGTTTATGCGAGAACATTTTGGATCTCAGTATAGATATAATAGGCAATATTAAAACTAAGCTCTAGTGTATCACAACACAACAATTACCCAACCTTTCAATTTACACGGTTAATGCTTAAATCGGATCACCAGAACGATTTTACATGTTATTTTAACATTCTGCCCTATTTGTATGAAACACAACAGATAAATCATCTTCCCCGATTATTTTCTTCTGAAGTTCAGTCCATAACACCAACATGTAGCACTTGGTAGCTCTAAAAAAGTCACGTGAGGTCCATAAAGTTAGTTTTATGGTTTTAGGGGGGTTGAAAATGCGCTACATAATTCACATTCTTGAATGTAACTGACTGTTTAACTGCTTCAGCGGGATTCTAAAGGTTGTGGGCAGCATGCGGAGTCTTCTCAAACTGGACAGTCGTAATATCCCATGCTGACTTTGCTGTCAACAATGATTTTCATAATAATTCTGCTGGATGTGAAAAGGCAACACGTCTTCTCTGTAAGTCTCAAATTTCTTCTTTAAATGCTCGTTCCTTTAATTAATTAATTTATAGTTTTTTTTTAAATGACAGATAGGTTTACATGATATCCCAAGGCTGGATATCCAGTGATCAAAATACAGTTGTAAATAATGGCGGATTTGAACTCGAGCGAAAAGAGAAAGAGAGAAAAAAATGTAGAATAATTGTGTTGCTACAAAAAAAATTATTACGTGCAAAGTGAAATTTGGATAAAGTTTTTTTTTTATTGTGCGTGTATAATTGAATAAGTTCTATTTCCTTTTAAATGAACACATGCAGAAATACATTTTAAATTATTTCATTCAAAACCCAAAACCTATTTCTTAAAAAGATGTAAAAAAAAAAAAAAAGATAATAGCGGCATTGAAGGTAACGTGGTAAAATACGTTGGAATTCCATGTTCAGTTGTGTACTTGTATCATAAGATAGGAAAATTATAGAGAATGTCTTTTCAGTTTGTACATGCTTGTATGTTTGGACATTTGAAATAGGAGCAATATTTTGAGCATAAGAAAACTATGGTTGTGTTTTTGTTGAGGAAAAAAAGATACTTGAATGTAACTACAATTTACTCGTGATAGAAACGGTACTTCGATTCATAACTATTAAAGTCCCATTTTGCCTCTATAATGCGTTTTGCATATTGATAGGGTAATCTGGGCGCTGTTCTCATCAATTATTCATTGGGAAGGGATCACTCGGAGGTCAGTAGACGAAAGTGGCAAACATGCCTTCCCAAAGAAGCACAAGGTCCATGCCAAACTAGCTGGATGGTGATTTTGAGATATATTTTGACTCAAAAGTCAGGACTGTAATTCTCCTAAAGATGGTTTTGTAAACTATTGACACAACATTGAGAAACAGTGCCTAGTGCCTGCAAGTAAACCAAACAGTCGACGCGATGCTTAACATATTAGATTACCTTTACCATTCTGCTGATAATAATTTTGTTTTCATTGAATCATAAATGTCTGAAATTTAGTTTTGTTGCCAGTTAGATTGATGCAATGCTGCTTCATCACCAGCAGGGCCCGCCTCACACCGAGCTCCTGATCTGTTATTTTCTCATTCTGCATACACACTTTATGTTTTCTTTGAAAAAGATATAGATTACATCTTAGGTAGAATTTTCCAAAACACGTAGAAAAATGTAAAAAAAAATGTTTGTTTAATGTGACAGTTTAGAAACAAAATCTCTTTCGTGTCTTTTTTTCTTTTGGTGTCTAAACGAGGTCAAAGCAATATTGGTAAAATATGACAATTACTACAAGAAATAATCATAATAGCTATTGGACTTACTGAGAAAAAACGATTAACTATATAATTATTAATGGTGAAAATTCAAATATCAGCGCTTTTGAATATTGAAAAAGAAAGAAAACCGTGACAGTGCTTTGGTTGGTGAAGGATTTGAGTTCACGCTGAGGTCACAGAGTTATGTGATTGCTGGCACCATTCACAGCTTTTGAGCTAGGGGCAAATATTAACAAAACAATTGACAGCAGTAAATATCATGAAATTATTCAATATTTACTTGAAGGTGTGCTGTTTTGTATCAAAAATGCAAATGAGTTTACAAAGAACAATATCTTTGTCCAGTAATTTAAGCACGTTTAAGCAAACATGTAGTTTATGCACAGCTATAAAAAATAATTGAATTAAAATAAGAATTATTGGGTATTTAATTAGTGGTCTGTTTTACTGGTCTGTTTGCACTCGATTTAGGGCGATAACACGTTCTGGAAAGCTCACTAATCGAAGCGTGCAGCAGCAGGATGCCTAATGAAGTTGATAAACGATATTTCGCTTAAGGTTATCTTGAATTTTTCATCTTTAATCGATCGTTATTCGCCCAAAAAGGTTGTGTGATGTCTCATGTGAAGCTGTTGGAAGCTAGTCCTGCAGAGACACACAAATGAAAGTCCGAAAGAAAAAAGTCATGCTAAATACTTATATATATATAACACGTTGATTTGTTAATGAAAGTATGCTTACTGGAGGCAAAGGAAATATAGAGACAACAAGAAGGGAACCATCGTTTGTGCAGATCATGAGGCACATAGTAAGTTTACCTATCTCTTACGTGATCTCAGGATTTGTTCCAACTAAAAGTAATCAGATATGTGTGATTATAATATTTGGTTTTGTTTTAACAACTGCTGTATTAATTTTGTAAAGATATCTTAAATATAAAAGTCTAAATCGAGGTCTTATTGGTAGGGTTTGGTTTGATAATGCAGAAATGAAGCTGAAATGAGAAGAACGACATAGTGTAAACGAAAGAAAGCAGCAGTTCCGAGGGAAGTATGAAAGTTAACTTTGTTGCTCTATTTGAGCAGTTTCAACAAATTCACAATGAAAGAAAACCATGTTTTTTTCTGCAAGGCTGGCTTGATACAATAACTTAACAAATACCAATGATGTCTGTCATCTATATATACCCTGTAGATCCGAATTTGTGTGAATATACAGTCGCAAATTCGTGTCTTGGGGAATATGTAGTTGACATAAACACAACGCAATACAGTGGAATTGTGGACATATTGATTATTTTTGTTGCTATCTATCTATCTATCTATCTATCTATCTATCTATCTATCTATCTATCTATCTATCTATCTATCTATCTATCTATCTATCTAAAATGATGTGAAGGTCTTGAAATTTAGACACCTGATGGCGCTACATCATTTATCACATTGTGACAAATGGCGACAACGTGAGAATTTTAAAAATAAAAACAAGCTACATGATCATCCTTATAAAACATTATTTATGTTAACTGTTATTTTTACATGCAAAAAGAAAGAGCAAAAGATTGGGTATGGTCTTGGTTAATGTTAGTTAATGTATTTAATACAACGAGCAAATAATTCACTTATTATTATTCATCTTAAATAACGTTATTTAATGTTATTAAAGTTAAATAACGTTAGTTCAAGTAAACTCACTGTTCATTAACTAATATTAACAAACAACTTTAAAGTGTATTAATGCATTAGTTTATGTTGAACTATGATTATATATGATATTATAAAGCCTTACAAAATATCATTAAACCATTTATAAATTAGTCTACATTCATCATTCATTAATTCCTTTTATTAATCAGGGCTCGCCACAGCAGAATGAACCGCCAACTGCAGTTCAGCATGTGTTATACGCAGCGGATACCCTTTCAGCCACAACCCAGCACTGGAAAGTACCCATACACTACTGCTACAGCCAGTTTAGCTTTTTCAATTCACACTATGGGGTGAAACCGTAGCACCTGGAGGAAACCCACGCGAACACGGGGAGAATACGCAAACTACACACAAAAATGTCCCAGCTGGGGCTCGTACCAGCGACATTCTTGCTGTGAGGTGATCGTGCTACTCACTGCGCCACCATGACGCCAGGGCAACAAAATAATACAATAATCGACGATAGAAAATAGCGTACTTGAGGGTGTAATGTTATGATACGTGACAGTATTGATGTTTGGTGTTACTCAAAAATGTTTTGTTATGCTTATTAAAACTGATTTTACTTTATATTTCTAGCAACAAGTGCACCACAGTGACGCTGTGTTCATCAAATGGATAAACAACTGAGAAGAAGGAATGTGACAAAATAAAGAGGTATATATTTAGGCTTTGGTTTCACTATGCTGTCAGATGTCAGCTGAATTTTCATTACTTATAATGAGAAAAAAATACCTACAGTAATTGTTACTATTTTGCTAATATGTATTTGAATTAATAAAATAAGCTTCTTTAATTTCCCGTTTATACAAAAGTGGCTAATTCATTGGGAATGAAGAGGTGAATGAAGTAGGCTAGAAGTGAAAATATACGGATTCCGTACCCCTTATTTCCATGTCACGTGGTTCATTAAATAATTAATGAAGAGGCTCCAGAGCAGAAAGGCAACGCAGCCTATCCGTCAAGAATGGCTTCTCGCCGAGCTTAACTTGTGTGAGTTTGGGAGAAATTTCTTGGGGCTTTTCCCTCGCAAGAAGCTGTCCTCATTGCTGTGGACAATCAATCGGGAGAATGTAGGACCAAGCGCACAGCATAAGCACCATTCATTGTGAGTAAGCCTATATATTTCAGAAGCTTAGATATGCTATAGTTGCAACGATCTTATGTACAAAAACATGCTAAGGGCAATACTGAGATGCATATTTTTTCCATCGCACTGGGTTAAATTCATTATTCTTTCATTGTAATATCACTATAATTGTATGTATACACTACACTATTCAGTGACAGCTAAAATGACAACAAAACGTCCCTCAAACATTTGTTCACCGGACGAAAATACGGATTTAACGGTTTTGTCACTTCATTAAGTATATTTATTGTTATAAGAATATATCTATTTTATATCCATTAAGTAATTTCTTAAAGTAGTTTTTAGCTAAATGTTTCATATGGCTGTACAATTGCAACGGATACGCCCCTCACATATACAGTGCTCAGCATACATGAAGGAGTGAGTATAGATAATAACTTTTGGTGCATTTCAACAAAACTGTTTTAATAAAGTTTTATTCATTAAAACTATAGTGTTTGGTTAACATCTTTAGGAATAGAAAGACAATGCATTTAAATGTAAAATAATTATTGCAAAGAAAAAATACGAACTACAAAATATTTGTATATTTTTCCCTCAACATATAAATTTGGGTGGACAAATTTAGAATTTGGTACTGACTAAATTATATGCAATTATATTATTGTAAAGAATCCTGTAAAATATTCATTTATTAGGGGGTAGTTTATGTTAATCACTGTATATATAAATATAGTTGATCTAATTGATTTAATATATTGGTTAAGTAAGATACTGTTGTAGGCTGGGTTAAGCAATGGTAATATCAATAAAACGTTTAGGATTAGATTAAGGCACAAGATTGGTTAGACCGTCTATGACGAATCCACTGTTACAATGACATGAGCAAAGTAATGGAACACTGAGATCAACTTGAGAGATCAAAGGCCCCTGGACCTTTGGGGAATTGATCGCAGAACCATCCCAAGACAGCGGTACTCTCTCATCTTCAACATCACTAATTACAATATCATGCACGAATAATTCGAAACAGATGTCTCCTTTACAAACCTATACATACACTTAATTGTAAAAGTGCGATTTATTATTGGAGTACAGAAAATTGTATTGGTCCATTTCATAAAATGTTGTTTACAGTGTATAATTTACTTTACAGATAATAAAGACTTTCCTTATTATTTAAAATGTTCTTCACAATAGTAAATAAATTATTTATTTATTTAATAGATTATTTTAAATTCATCGCTGAGAAATCGCTTTATTTTAAAGTTAATCATATACGATTTTCAAACTTTTTTAAAATAATAATTTTAGTAATTCATCGTACATTGGCTACATTAATACAGAGAACATTCACCTTCAGTAGCATCTGCATCATTTTAAAACTTAAAAAGCCACGTTCTACAGAGCCACTTTTAATTCATTGCAGATAAAATAAATGCTTTGCTTTTATTTTGCTTATGTCACTGACCAGCCTGATCACTGACCTACAAGTACCATTATCAGCAGCTTGTTTAATTAAAATGGCATGCATCTCGTCATTCTCGGTCTGTGTTGTGTGTGGTAAACGTTCTTGATCGTTTGGTATGTACACCACGTCAATACTTCTTCACAGCTACATCCTGATCTTGCTTAATTTTTGTTTGTTTCGCAGTTCAATTTATATCGATTGCTAACTCCGAGAGACATCCTTCTTTGCCTCCATCAGCTTTTACATTCAAGACATGTAATCTTCTCAGAAGAGGAAGATTTCCTTTCAGCAGTGCGATACACGTTTTTAGAAAGAATTTGCTCAAAGTAGCGTGTTTGGTTTGGTTATGACATGCTCTTTTCTAAAATGTGTCTGGTTAGACTTGGGTGACATGCTTTAATTGCATCGCGGGGTTTGACAGGCTTCATCCTTTGAGCTTTATCGCTTAAAGGTAAGCATTTATTGCATTTTTGTCGTTATACATTTAGAGAGGACAGTATCTTATTTATATTCTATGTAATATTAATTTAGAACTCATATTTAATGACTAGAAGTAACTAGAAGTTTGGTGCGGAGCTGAAAACAACGAGAATACGGTTAAAACGGATATGCTATATTTGTTTTTTATTATTATATATTTTTATTATTACTAATTAAAGTGATTTAGACTGTGGATAAACGTAAAATGTTTATTAGCAAATGCCTCAGCGAATTGTGACCTAATTCAAGCTCTCTATGAAATCAAGATGGTGAAGAATAAGCTCACAGTTTGTGAATGGCGGAGGATCTGTCTATGTGATTAATCGCCCTAGTACTTTGGCTAAGGTTCAAGACGAGTTCATAGGGCTTTGTGTGTCCTTCTGTACCACTGCACACTCCCCTTGCCATTGTTTTTTCCAGCGAGCCTTTCTTCATTATTTGATTATGGTTTTATAGCCAGTCATGAATAAAACAAATACAGTATAAAGATTGACAAATTTATTAAATAGGTTTTTTTCTTTCAAAATAGCTACATATTCTTATTTTAAATGTTTTATTTAGAATTTTCATAATGAATGCAATAGTAATCGTTCATATATTTTTTTTAAAGTGGTTGTAAATAGAGATTTTGCTGTATACATTCAGAATAATTAATGCATTAGCACGAACTCTTGTTTTCTTATAGCAAAACACTTAGTGAATGAAAAATCGGAACCTGCTAAAAGCTGTAGTTATAGTAGGCTATTTATAGTAAAGCTAGATAGTGTTGACTATGTAACATTTAATGTGTACTAATAATAAACAAAAAAGCGATGAAAAGAAAAATATTTTCTAAGGTATCTTTAAAGACAATTTTCTCGGATAATTTAATATAACTTCTCACTTATATATTTGAGTTTGTGAGAAACTCACATTGCATGGCAAGGCGCCTTTAAAATAATTTACAATTATATCTAAATTATAGAAAGTGAAAGAAAAAATGTTAGAGTATTCATTTTTGTCAGCTGCAGTGATGTATTGTGGTATTTGATAAAAAGACATTAATATATTTTCCCTTTTAGCTGCGATGATAGATTCCTGTTCCCTGACTCACACCGTGTTTCTCTGACCCTGCAGGTCATCTTCCAGCGGGCCTCCGGAACCACACTGTCACATGACACAAGAGGCCAGAGTTTTGCTAAACCTCCAGAAAAGACTAACATGATATTGAAAGCCGTGCAGAAAATGCAGATAAGGAACACTATCGTCTGTCTCACTGCGTCGCGGAATTATTCGGAGAAGGTAGTTCTACATTTGAACTCAAAGAAAAAAATCCTCCCCAAAAATATTGAGTCAGCGACCGCCAAGGACCAAAATGCAAAGTGATATTTAATGCAGGACGACAAATAGAAAAACGAAGAAAAATGGCCACAAGATCTGAATCAAGACTTGCATTAACTTCTGCAAACTATACCAGAGATAATATCAGATCAACAGGTTTGCAATAGTTTGTAGTGCAAACTGTATACTGGATATATTATTGAATGACATAATTCAAGCAAATGCTACAAATAGGAGCGTGGCGTCTTTTGTGGTGAGTAAATATAAGCCAATTCAGAAATCCTAAATTTAGTAAGTTAGAATGCATACCTATTTGATGAAATATTACAATTTTGTCATAGTGTTAGATGGGCCTAACTATATACTATTGTATTCGCTTTTTATTAAAATGTTGATGCAAAGTTTATTTAAATGTAGAGTAAAAAATAACCTCATAACAGCACAGGAGCTACAAGAACCCTCCGGCTGGGATTGATTGACTCAAAAAAGCACATACTGCTGGAAACAACTTACCAAGCATTTGATGCTGTAAACTTAAAATCTGTTTTCGTAAGTATAAAAAGAGTCTCTCTTGGTCGGACCATCTCTGCAGCAAACCAAAACTTGCGCGAAACTTCAACAAAATGTATTAATGGCATCTACAATGCCTAAGGTGAAAGTCCTTCCGCACACATGGCTGGGCATGGTTATCTAGTCTAATGGGTCGCGTTTCTGTCTCTTCTGAACAACCTCGTTTCCACAAAACTGCAAATTCCCTAGAGCGTAACCCATAACAAAGCTACCCTTCAAATGACAAAAAGCCAATTTCACGTATTATTTGCGAAATTAATTTCAATCATAGAATATTAGGCTTTATTAATGCACTTACTTTATTAAATAATGTAACCTATTTTGGGTTAATAAATCAGTCAAATCACTGTGTAAAAAAATTAAATTGCCATTATAATGAGGTTTTAGTGTGCTACTTTATATTGCGTTTATTTTAGAAAGTTTTTTAGCTGCCCTAATAGAATTTAGCGTTTACTTTAGGATAAAATTACACGCTAAACCACTATCTGTCAAAGATAAAGAGAGAAAAAATTTGAAGATTATTAGGAACAAAACTTCCTAGCTCCATAAATATCTTACTTTAACGAAAGATTATAGACCATAGATTATGTTTTCTATGCTTAAAATAGATATGCCCATATCTTACTTTAAAAGTTAAAGACAAACTTTATTTGTGGGGGTCTACTAAGTCTAAGTAGGACTTCAGATTTCGAAACAATACAAGAAGATCAATATTAGGTAAAAAATACAAAGGCAAACTAATTCACGTCAGATGTTATTGCGCATCATGTATTTCAGCGGCCTATTAAATTTATAGCTCGCTAAACAAATACAGTTGTCCTCACCGTCACAGGTACACAATAGCTATAAATTATCTCTTGCTGTACTCGCTTTAATTCACATTAGACCTACATAGCGACTTTATCAGATTGACGGGTGGATTCGATTGATGTGTTTGTCATGTAAATACGAATCGTTTGATGGACACCTGCAACGCCCAGAGTGCTACCGCAGGTCGCACACTATTGGCGCAAAATTAGTCACATGATCTGTCACTTAACTGATATGAGCTCAGATACAACTTTGCGTGGTTTGACATACTGCTTAGAGGTTGTAGGGGCACTGGGACCACACATCAGCTCATATTGACCCTGCTTAATCAATTTTGCTTGGTCAGTCAACAATGAATTCTTACTTAGATTATACGATTTATAACCGTGGTTCTAACACTTATAGTTCGAAAGTTGGGTGTTTTCCTGTAGAGCAAGAATACTTGCCAAGTGCTTGTGCAAGTACAAATAGTTACATTCCCGAGGGACGGCCAGTCGGAGGAAACACTTTCACATCGGCACCGCACGAAACTCATGGCACATCTTACGCACAAATTCAATCGCAGCCCTTCCACCTCAACGTGGACATGGGTAAAACAGGACACAGCAATTTCTGCAAGCAAACCAGACCTCCTCATTCGGACTATGGACATCAACACGTTCTCACTCAAGCAGATGACCACATGCGCCTTCAGTCCCCTGGCTTTTCCGTCGTGAATATGGGAGCCAATATTGGAACTTACAGTGAATCAAACTGCAGGCCTGGCTCGGTCTCTGCAAGCCACTATCAATCATATGCATATGGAGAACCCGAACCACACGGCTATGGTTCGTTCAGCAAGTATCAGGTCTCCCCTGACAGTGACAGCGACTCCAAGACGAACATTAAACAAGCGCCAACCTTTGACTGGATGAAAGTCAAGAGGAATCCCCCTAAAACAGGTGAGTTATGACTAGTTACAATGGCTATAGATAATGTGATATTAAAATACAGTTTCTAAGTCGTGTTTTTATTCAATGCTAATTTTCAGTTAAAGTCGCCGAATACGGAATCCATGGCCAGCAGAACATAATACGCACCAATTTCACCACCAAGCAGCTCACGGAACTTGAGAAGGAGTTTCACTTCAACAAATACTTGACCAGAGCGCGCAGAGTGGAGGTGGCCGCCACACTCGAACTGAACGAAACGCAGGTTAAAATCTGGTTTCAGAATCGCAGAATGAAGCAGAAGAAGCGCGAGAAGGAAGGCACGGCCCCGGTGATTAAAAGAGTAACCCTTTGCTCTTCTGGTCAAAACGCAGACCACTCAACTAGCTCATCGCCTGGTGCTTCGCCTACCTCGGACTCTTCCACTGCAATTTGATGAGTGCCAGACTTTCGTTTCGTTGCTGGAGGACTATTTAACTTATTCTGTCGTAGAAAAAAATATTGTTTACGTGCTATTTGTGTTTTTGTGCTGCATTAGAACTACTAAATAGATGCATTAACAGGGTATATGCTTAACGTTCAAATGTTCTTTTTCTTGTTGTTGTCGTCCGGTCAATTATTTTGCACTACAGATTCATTCCTCTGTTGAAAGAGTAATAAAATGTGAAAAAGACTGACATGTTTATGTATTTCGAATATATTCGGACCTGTGACCTGATAAATAAATATTTTATTTTTCTGAAATCTGTTTGTGGATTTAATCCTGTTTATTGATCTTTTTTTAATTAAAAGGCTCTTCATGATGTTTGTAAGGTTGTGTCCTTTGTCAGAGGATGTTGCAATACAATGAAGCTAATTTAAATCAGTGTTACTCTAGTCTGTATAGTTTGACAAGAGGAATGTTGCATTACACACCGGGTGGCTTCCTATGACCTCTTCACCTTTTTGTGCCTTCAGGCTCTCTAAACATGTAAACACTCATTGGTGTTCAGTGTAACACTCACTGATTTGAGGATTCAATCCGGCACAGCATAATGATACTGCAAGTTAAGACATTATGAGACATTAAGACATTATGATATTTCTTAAGGCCACTTTCGTCTAAACTGTACATTTACACACAAATAACAATGTGCTGTTAATATACTTGGATTTTCTATTGATTTTGAATTGTGCATTGCATTCACTGTAAAAAAAGTTGACTCAACTCAAAATTTTATAGCAACAAACTTCAGGAAATTTTTGAGCAACTTTTAACCCAATTACTACACTTGACTCGATTTAAGTTGAGTAAACTCAAATGTCCTGAGGCTTGTTGCCTTAAAATTTAAAGTTGAGTAAACTTTTTTTTTTACAGTGAATGCAATCCAATGCGCAATTCAAAATCAACATTTTTTAGTTTACTCAACTTATATTGAGTGTAGTAATTAGGTTGAAAGCTGAAAAAGCTGAAAAATGTCCTGAAATTTGTTTCAATAAAATCTGAAGTTGTCAACTTAGTTTATTTTATTTTATTTTTTTACAATGTTTATAGTTAAACTATCAATAGTTAATTTTTCACCCACAGATTTGTTTAACACAGAAATATTTAGTGCAATGGACAACAAAAACAAAATGCCTATATTGGCATTTACATTTTACAATAAATATACATGCATATATTTAATTTGACGTCCTTTTTTCTTTTTTTAGAAAATCTGATTAAAAATGTAGGCAATCAGTTGAGCAATTAGAAGGGAAAAACTGTATCCCCAGATGCTATCTCTATTAGGCTCAATTCCTATAGAAAGTTTGCAAAGACTTGGACAACTCTGTTTCAATCTCCTGATCATCTGATGGACTGCTCCAATATTTACTCAGGGTGTTGGGTTTGCACAGTATTTGCCCCAGCAGCCATGCACTGTCAGCACCCTCTCCACTGACCAGGTTCACTTGGAGTTCAGGCCTAAATTAATCCACAAAAGCCATGGGCCTGTCCAGCAGGGGATGAGAAGGTTGTCTTCCCAAAGGTCAATCAGAGTGTATTCTATTTAAAAAATTAATTATCCACATGAACTAAAAAATCAAACAGTATATATACATATAAAGTAAAATCAAGTTTTATATAAATAAAATGATTTTTTAAGGTAACTGGCAATGGGAGTTGGATAGATGGTAAACTGAGAATCTGTCATTTAAAAAAGACGTCAAAGGAAATAAGAAAAGATAAAGGATTTATCTAGAAACTATTTCATTTACATATAGTGTGTACATTTTACAAAAAAATATAAAAATATGTATTTTTAGATTATTTTCTTTGTAATACATACTCCATTTAAGAAAAATATTTATAATTAATAAGTTTATGAGCTTAATTTTTTTGTGAAACATGTTGTACAACTAACTTATAGACAAAAACTGGTGGTAAAGATATAATGCTGATAAAAATATCTTGGCTTGTAATTGGCTAGTAAATTTCCCAATTTATTACCGAAAACAAACTAACAAACAAACAAACAACTAAAGCCCAACAGACCAAAGAAAAGATGTAATGGCCCCCACCAAAAAACAATGCTAAAACTACCATAAAAGAAAAGCATCCAAATCCAAAAGGAAACAAATCTAGATTCTAACATGTTTACTTCTACAGTTTTTAAGCATATAATGTTTGTTGCTTGCCCTTTTGGTTCATTTGGCTATGGGCTCCTACTGTGAGTCCCATCTGTGGGCATCAGTGGAGGAGCTCCAGTGCTGCAGAGACAGATGTTCAGCAGGAGGACGAGAAGGAGGAGGCTGTTTTTCACCAGCTTGTCAGCATTCAGAAACGACTCACACTGCAGAATGTGGGGCAAAATAAGCAGTGCACAGATACAGAGAATTAGAGGAAGATAAAAATAGCAGCCTCAAACAATAATATACATAGGAACAGGCTATGTGTGAAAAGATGAGAGAAAAATAGATGTGCGTGTGAGAAAGATGCAGTCAGCAGCAATGCAGTCATTAAAAAACTAATGGTTTTAATAACTCATCTCTATTAACTGATTTATTTTATCTTTACCCTGAGGACAGTAAATAATATTTGACTAGATATTTTTCAAGACACTTCTATACAGCTTAAAGCGACATTTTAAGGCTTAACTAGGTTAATAAGGTTAACTAGGGTTGGCAGGTTAGGGTAATTAGGCAAATTATTATATAACGATGGATTGTTCAGTAGACTACCGGAAAAAAATAGCTTAATGGGGCTAATAATTTTGATCTTAAATAGCTTTTTAAAAGATTAAAAACTGCTTTTATTCTAGCTGAAATATAACAAATAAGACTTTCTCCGGAAGAAAAAAGACATACTGTAAAAATTTCCTTGCACTGTTAAACATCATTTGAAAAATATTTTAAAAAGAAAAAAAATTAAAAGGGGGACTAATAATTTTGACTTCAACTATATATATATATATATATATATATATATATATATATATATATATATATATATATATATATATATATATATATTGGTCTCATCATTTTATGGAAGAATATTTGGACATTTAAAATACACTGTATAAATCTTGAGGCTTGTGATTTTCATAAAAAAATGATGTGGTCATTAAAAATAATGTGCATATTTTCTAAATTCTAAATAATTAAAAAATTGATATTCTGGATTTAATATAAAATATTGATAAGATTTCGCAAAATAACTAAGATTTAAATATAACTTTTTTAAGCAAACTAGTGCAATTATTAAGCTTAATTTCATAAAGCAATTAAGCCAAAAAATATTGAGGAAAAATGCCTTCACGTTTATTTTAAGGAAATTTACTCAATTATATGGATATGATTGAGATGTTTGCATTTGAATCTCCTTCTGCCAGCAAAATAATAATAAAAAAAAATTCAATCTTGATAATAATAGGAAATGCTTCTTGAGCGTCAATTCAACATATTAGAATTATTTCTAATGGAATTTATTGCCATCACATAAATAAAAAAACACTGTATAAAAACTAAGCAAAAATCATATTGACAAGTACACCGCCCTTTGCTGTCAGGTCACTTTTTAAAGGTGATGTTTTGGGTAGATCTGAGGCTTGCGATGTATAAACTCTCCCTGCTGGGTGTGCTTGTCACAGGGTCTTTTACAAATCAAATGCCTAGCTTGACTTCCTGAGTCTTGTTCAAGTCCCTCTGAAGCATGTCAGAGATAAAAAGAGTTCCGTATACACTATTCATGGGGTCAGGGGGTCATTTTATATGTCTTCTTGTCTTTCACAGACATACAGTCAACAGCTGAGACAGTGGCCACATGCAGATGGGCCTCCTCCTCTAGCTGAAAACAGGAAGAGCAGAGCCGTTTAACCATCCCCCTCACACTCAGTCATATCTATGTATGGCAAGCAATCATCAACTTAAATCTATTAAATATATTTCATGCAACAATTATATTTTTATATATATTGTTCATTAAGGTTTAGATATTACAAAGTAGAACATATTAGTCATGTTTCCATTCTAACATGAGGGTAAAGCTTAAGAGAACTTTTTTCATTTTCAAATGTGAATTAGGATGCATTTCCATCATGTTTGAGTGGCTGAAGGTGATACTGGTAACCAAGTAATGAACAGTAAATATAAAACAAGGGAACTATAATGGAGACAGGATTGCAATTAATAATGATTGGGCAAGATATAAATATCAGCAGAACAGCTAGCAATTGCAGAAGACTAAATTCAGATTTTATGATGAACACCCTTGCAACTCAATCATTTCAGAATGTCAAAGGGCATATTTGAAAAGAAAAAAATAGTATCCCAACCGAAATTTAAAACAGCATCTTTGGAGATCTTTTTCTGCTTGTGATTCTGTTATCCAAAAAAACAAATAAAAAATGTAAATAAAAAATCTTACACATACCTTGGGAACGGTATTACAGAACATTTTGGCGGTTTTAAAACCTTGACTTTTACAAACCGCGGTATTTCTTGAAAACGATTATCGTCCCATGCCTAATAAAAAAATGTAGCTATTCATTTGATTGTACTAATTTATTAGATATTAGATACTATACTTTAATGGCTGTTAAATATCCTATTGTTATTGGCAACAATTTTAACATTTTTGCCAATAAATATTATGGAGATCTGTCACTGACATCAACTATTCAGTATCGACTAACACGCATTTTAATTGTGACTGGAAAATAATTAAAGAGCCCCTATTATGTTTTTTTTTTTAATGACCTTTCATGCACTGTGTAACAGCACTAAGTGAATGAAAACATCCAGCTGAGGTTTAAATCTGAAAGTGCACCGTGTTTTAAACTATTGATTCTTTAACAAAACAGTCGACTTAGAGTCGAATAAATGAATTGTGTTGGGTTCGGATCTTTAATTCGTCAAAGTTGATACAGTACATCACCATATTTGTAAAATATTAAAATGTGAACGCACCTTTTCCTTTAGACATTAGCGGAGTGTGGGGTATCATGGAACTGATCATGGCCTGAAGATGACGATAACTGACAGATGGAGGTTCGGCTGCAGGGAATAAAAGGTTAAAGTTCAAATTCACAACAACACCACAGTATAGCCAACTTTGTGCTGTGTTTGTTCCTGTCAATTTTCAGTTTTTTAATAACCTGTACTGCAATGCGGGATTCGTCAGTCGTTTGCTATTAAAGGAAAGAGCAGGAGAGACTATTTATGTATAGGACTTTGTTAGACTTTGACAGGGACGTTTTCAGTAACTGTTACATTTCATATGGACCAGTTTCTTCTTCCTCCGGATCATAACATGCAAGTGTAATTAAAATTGTTGCCTCGTTTTGTGTAGTTTGCAAAATATGTATTAAATTGTGTGTTATAACTTGTAATCGCTCCATATGGCTTGTAATCACTTATCTATTATCAGTACTTCTTCCTGTACTGATTTAAATGCATTTCTGAACTCGCGATACTCTGAAGTTTATCTTTGTTCTGGCCAACATCAGCTGTTCCTACACACACGCGGCGCGTCAATTTTCAAAATAGTAAATAAAATGAAATAACTTTTGCCACTGTGTGGATTAACCGATCACAACAGACTGGGTCATCGGACCATTCACAGCAGATTAGTCTCACGCAAAGGAGGGGTTTGGGAACAAATGAATCGCTGAACAACTTATATGGGAGTTGTTGGGATAATTAGGTAAAAATAAATGTATATTATAAGACAATGAAAGTACTTTTTGACCTTGCATGCATATCAGCCTGTTGTTTCAGACTCCCAAAACCAAAATATGATGTTTAATAATTCATAATAGGGACTTTTTAATTATTGTTTTGGATATCATTATTAATTACAAACTAGTAATTATTGCAAAAGTGACTAATATCATATTAAATATTGCTAGTAACATACTAAAGATTAAGCATTAATGAGGCACTAGTAATGGAAATAGGTACTTTTTCAAAATTGGCACTGATATAAAAATAGATACTAGCAGTTTATAAATTAAATGCTAAAATGGCTTGCCACAATCCACATCCCCATGAGCCGATTTAATCAGTTCACTGCCTTATTAGCTGAGTAACTGAGAAAGACATGCTTCCAAGACCCTGTAACTCTCAGGCTGGATTTCTGCCAGTGAGCAACCAGCACACATTGGCTTAGACAGCGTAACAGCGTAAAAACAAGCATGTGCAAGATTTAAAAATATATAAAAATAAATTATGAGAGAAACAGAAGTAAAGTTATTGCACCTGCTCAGAACGAGGGAATTGGGAGATTGCCAGTTAGTCTCAAAACTATAGCACTCGAGTTTTTGGCATAATTGAATTGACAAATTTCCTGCATGTGGTTTTGTTTGTAAGGGATCTTAAAGCTTGGCAAAGTGTAACCGGTGCTGTCATTGATATGATTTAGAGAGGCGAGTAGTGCGCGCCAGAGGGAGACAAATGAAAGCTGACAGTTCATTTTATCAGTGACAGATCGTTGATCTCATGGACTGCCTCCCTGCTCTCTTTTGGAAGGCGCTGAAGGTTGATTATTAGTGGATACTGATACAACCAACCGCCCACTTCTGAATCCCACAGGCTTTATGTTCCAACAAGCAGAATATAAGCTACGGCATGAAGAAGCTGAAGATACAATATCAGAGTAGATTAAATACACAAATGAAATTAACAAGATATTACTTTATAATGATTTTTTTTTTAAGTCTACAATTAAATCTCTCAGATATATTTATATTTTACAGACAATTATGTAATTAAGTGAAATTAGCTAAATAGATTCATTCATTTTCTTTTCAGCCTATTCCCTTTATTCATCAGGGGTCGCCACACCAGAAACAACCACCAGTATTTGTTCAGTATATTTTTTACACCGCGGATGCCCTTCCAGCTGCAACCCAGAACTGGGAAACATCCATAGACACTCACTCACACACACTACAGACAATTTAGCTTATTCAATTCACTCATAGTGCATCTCTTTGGACTGTGGGGGAAACCGGAGCACCCAGAGAAAATCCACATCAACAAGGGGAGAACATGCAAACTCCACAGAAACGCCAACTGGCCCGGCCGGGTCTCAAATCAGTGACCTTGTTACTGTGAGGCGCCGCCAGTGCTAACCACAAAGCCACCATACCGCCACTTTGATTTAGGGCTGGGTGATTCGGCATAAATTCAAAATCTCAATTAGTTGAACATTTAAACTTGATTAAAATAAATGAACAATTATTTTATTTATTTAAATTTTTTGCCCTCATTATTCACTGACAGGTTTTGTACAGTAAATACGCTCACATATCGAAAGATCTCTGAATGAGGGGTGCATTACTTGATTTTAAACTAATTGAAAGAAACACTCTACTATCATCTATGATTATTTATTGAACATCAACATTGAAAAACTGAAATTGCAAAAGCAAAAGACCTGGAGAAAACCCACGCCAACACAAGGAGAACATACAAACTCCACAAAGAAATGCCAACTGATCCAGTCAGGGCTCAAACCAGCGACCCAGTGCTACCCACTGCACCATGTCGCCAGCTAGATGAGCTAAATAATTAGATATGAGGAATTCTGTGCAAATGTCAACCTTGCCATGAAAAAAATTAAGTTTTCACCAAAATACGGAAACCGTTTTTGGGTTTTTTGGGTAATCAAGTATTTTACAGTAGAAATACTCAAAAATGCATCTGTCAATGCTTTCAAACTAATCTATTTGATTTTAAAAAGTCAGAAAGTGGCAATTTCACATCCGTCACATCCATAACGGAGACATGTCACACCCATAATGACAATGTTTCCTTATGAATGTGAAAATATTAAATAAAATAAAACCAATAATTTTTGTTTTATAGAGAGCCGACTCTTATCCTTTTGATTATCATTGCTTCTTTTGGGTTGTACAGTTTAATTCACAGATTTTCTACAAAGTATGTTGTGTACTGTAAACCTGCAGACTTTTTGTGTCACATCCATAATGCAAGTTTATTTTCCACATTTAAAATACAAAACAGCTTGATATTTTTCTGGTACCTTAACTCTGTGGTCAGTTGTTCTGGAAAATATAAACAAAAGTTTCAATATAATGTTAAAGTCTACTGTCTATGCAAGTTTTTGTTTTGAGTTTTTGCAATGTCAAATGCAAATGTCACATCCATAATGTGCATACAGGTCTGGAAAATCATGAGAATAATAAAACTGAAAATTATATTTTTATTTTTGTACTCTTTCAGTCCTGTATTACTTTATTTATTTGTGCAAGAAAGAAATAAACTCATTCATTGCAACAAAAATTACTACTACTGTATTACAATGTTCCACTTAAATAAATAAATTCCTTAAACCGGAGGTATGCTGACATTGTGGCTTTTGCATCTCTTCTCGCTATATGCACATAATACTGTTGTCTTGGACCTCCACACAACCCCCCTTTATTTCATTGTGGCTTAAAGGTTTGCTCTTCTTTTTAAAACTTGAGA
Organism: Danio rerio; assembly: GCF_052040795.2. Classification (NCBI taxonomy): domain Eukaryota; kingdom Metazoa; phylum Chordata; class Actinopteri; order Cypriniformes; family Danionidae; genus Danio; species Danio rerio. Next base: position 29,452,124 of record NC_141032.1, read on the forward strand.
AAATTGAATACAATATCAAAGGTAAAGGAAGCAGTTTTTAAAAAATGTCAACAATTTATTGCGTAACAATTTGTCTTTAATGATTAAAAAAACCTTAGATGTGGACTGAGTGAAGGTATATGTATGTATATAGCTTGGTTATATTCATTTTTTTCTGTATTTGTATATATTTTAATTATTATTATTATTATTTATTTTATTATTATAATTTTTTTAAATGTCAGATGCTGATTGTTTTATTTGGGTATTGTTTTGTTGGGGCTAGATAGGATTGTATATGGTGTGTGGATTGTTGTAAAATGTAAAATGCTTTTTGCAAGAATAAAAATTCCATGACAATAAATAAATTCATGCATGTTTGCAACCAGATAACGATAAAAAATTTTTTCCAACAATCCTTTAAAGCATTGGCATAAGTCAATAAATTAATTCTCATTTATAATACAACATTTTTCAGCATATAATTCCCCAATGCTATTGACTACAACAGTAGCAATCTTTATATGGTACATCGGTTAACTGAATTCAGAGCTGAAGTGAAAACCGCTCTTCTAAGTTCACCATGATTGATATTTATCCACTGATACCTTGCAAATCCTTTTTGATAAACTACCATACTTTCCCCACATCTTCTTCAGAAATATTTACCACACAGGTCCTAAACCACCAACACAAACATCTCCTAAGTGCCTGAAGTGTCTCTTGCATGTGTGCAGAGGTTAATTAGGAGCAAAGAGCTCCACAGAGTTCAAAGGGTCAAACCATAGACAGAATTGAGCCCACGAGCCAAAATGTTATCATACCATTTAACAAGAAGTGCATTACATAAGCCGATTGATAGCAATTGACTCTCATAACAAAAAAAGATGGCTTCCAATGCCTTCATATATTGACCCCAGGTCTCTGAAGGGGTGTGTGTGTGACCAGATTGGAGTGTGATTTCTGTCAGGTCGGGGTGGTTGAGTATGGGATGAGGCGAAGGGGGGGGCTCTCAGATGACAGAGTTCTGCCCCTCCCCCAAGTGAAACGCAAATGAAAAGGAATGCAGAGATAAAAAAGCCTGTGTTTCCAGATAAGGGGACAGAAGAAAGGAGCGGGTGAATGCTAAAAGAGCTCTCTTGGGGAGATGAGAGGCGCTGATGGCAGTGTTGGTGGTAGGAGATCATAGCAGGTTCCTCTCATCAGCCCGGGCTTGTGTTTGATACTGGGTCTTTGTAGCCCTTTCAGCTGTGCATTGTTGGGAGGTGTAATCCCGGGCGGATTACAAAGGCAAGATCCTTTCATATGGCTGTGCCCAGCAGGCAGGAGGCAGTGCGCATGCTGAAGTGGAGGGCCACGCTCATTCCTCTATCTGCCTTCACAAGGGGCCATATAGCTGCAGGGACAGTGACGCAGGGGTCATTCGGTCATGTCCTCTCAGTGGAATTCTGCTCCCCCTTTTCCATTCACATGTTTTTCTTTCATGATCGTCCTCCACCCTGTACCTGTGTGCAACACCTTACTCTAACTGGCGAATCCACAGAACAAGATGCCTCCATTAAAGCTGTAGACTCCACAAATATTATTGGAGTATGTTTTACAAGAAAATACAGCCTGATCTCACGAGAAAACTTAAATATTTTACGTTTTGCCAGTTTAGTGGCTAATTCGTAGGAATTTGTATGAGTTCAGTCATACGAAATGGTACGATTTTAAAAGGAGGCATGGCACCTAACCCCAACCGTCATTGGGATATAAGCAAATCGTACTAAATTGTACAAATTAGATCGTACGAATTCATACGAATTAGCCACTAAATGAAAAAGTTACGAATTGCTGTGAGATTGTGTTGGAAAATACCTTTTCAGTTTTTTTGACCTTTTCGTGTAATTATTTGTGAAATTTATTAGCATTTTTTTCTACACCAAATGTTGTTTGGGTAAATGCTTGGTCTGATTTTTTTTTCTCTAAAGTTTAGTGAGGTTGAAAAACCAAATACTATTAAATAAAACTCAAAATATTAGGCATATAATTTAAGCCACATTTGTGCTTGCTTGCAGTTGTAGTCAAATTATATTTTTCTAAAGAATTTGACTAGGTTTTTAACTGAACTCTGATTAAATGTCTTGATAAATAATAAAAACATAATGACGATGAAGAGCAGCACGATATTGGAAAAATCTGACATTGTAATATTTTGTTGTCCTGTGATGTAGATTGAGATATGAATACAATTTGACCAGATAGCTTGAATAGCTCTATTTAATGAGAAAAAAAATAATTCAGATTGATTGGGTTGATTTTATAAGGGTGTGAATCATGTATAAAAATAAACAAATTGCAAGCAAGAATAGTTAGAGCAAAGAAACAAGTTAAATACATTTAATTAAAAGATCGTTCCCTGGATTTACTAAATTTGTTTAAACGCAGCCCCATTAAATTGTTTACAACCACTTAAAAATAATTTTAACATTCCTAAATTTAATTTGTGTAAATTCAACAGTTTCACTCTGTTATGGTTATACTTTGCGCAAATCTTATGTATTTTCAACTGTTTATCAACTATAAATACAACTTAATATTGCATATCCTGCGATGTGAATATTGCTGACACACACATTGTGATATCAATGCTGAAATGACATATTGTGCAACCTTATGAAGATGTATTTAATACTGCATGGGAAAAACAAATATGTGTAGGGTTTACATATATATATTTAGAAGTACTAGATTTTATTTACAATTTAAAAAGTACATTTTATAAATATTTACAAAATATTGCATTGAATTGAACAAAAACTTTTGAAGACTCATTTTTAATAAAATATACTCCAGTGATGAATGTGATATATGCCATAAAGAAACTACTCTGGACAAATGATGTCAATCGTATATGATTTAATGTACAATAAACTATTCAACTATTAAATTTCACAATCAATTACAAAGAAATTGCCATTAACAAACTCTTCTGTCTTTCTCTATGAAATAGCAGGTAATTGATAATGCCAAAAAAACATATTAAATTTCGAAAGACTAATATAATGCAACAATTTCTTTTAAAAGTTTTTTTAAAGTGAGAGAATCTCTATTATAGAGACTTGGGAGGGGGCTTTTTTTGAAATGGCTGGTAAACAAACACCAAGCAACACCACATGAAACACAAAATCTTTTGGGCTTCTGCATAGACAATCATCATTTACAGTTTGTTCAGAAAAGCAGATTATAAAATGTGTCAGAAAATCCCATGGACAAAAATGGTGCAGGATTTATTTTGAAACAATTTTTGAGACAGGAATTACTAGAAAAAAAATCACACAATTTTAAAACAGCAAGTAACAAAGTAAAATAAAAACACTTAAATAGGGCTGGGCAATATGGCTCTCAACCGATAATGATATAATTATAATAATAATAATAATAATAAAAATAAAAATAATAATATATATTTTTTGTAATGCACCTTTCTCTCTCACACACACATATATATATATTGTTAACGCTTCCAGATTTAAAAGAGTACCCCAACAATGACTGAAGTCTCAAATATCAGACGGTCCATTAAATGGCTTAACAAAAATTTGTCTGATAAAATTTCAGTGGTCGAAAATTCAGTTCATCTCTAATTTCAACACACTTTTAGATTCTTATTGTTGCACATTTCTGCTGTGTGATTGGCTCTTAGATTAATACAGAGTAAAAAATCAATATATTGACTATAGTCAATTCAATATAATATTGTTTATCAGCCCAGCCCTAGACGGAAATTTTATTTTCTTGTAATACATACTCCTATAAGCATTATTTTAATTACAGTTATGAGAAATAGAAAAGGTGAGAATATATGTATTTAAAAAGCAATGCCACCAAAACCACAGAGCAACAGTCAGGAAACAACCCACAACACACTACCATTGTGGCAATGTCCTCAACACAAAAAAACAAACCTCATTTCAAATCTAGCCTTCTATTACATTTGCTCTGCAAGCAAAGCCTTATTTTAGCTTATGTAATAAAGATCTCAGTGGATTATACTTTTTTAAAACCTGTTAGATATCAGCAAAATAATACAGGTGGAATTTAATTTCATCAGAATAATACTTACAGAGTTGTTAAGGCAAAACAATAATGACAATAATGAGTATCAGTGGAACCAAAACTGCAACCAAATATAATTTTATCACAACCCAAACCCTGAAACCACAGGGAAACAGATGTGCAAAGTTGCACGTAAGAGATTAATTTGTACATGCTTATAATGCAACTCAATCGTGCTCATTGTACTGCAAGTATACAATATTGTAAACAAAATATTACAAAGGTATGTCAAATGCTAAAATGTAAAAAAAAAAAAAAAAAAAAGAATTGTCACAATATATTGATAAGATTACAATACACCGGCACTTATTTTTTTTACACTGTTCTGGAGTGTCTGAACAACCTAACTTGATCAAATATGTATCTAATGTTACTTAATATTATGTTGACACATGATTCTATACCTTCCCCAGGGGCTTTTTTTGCCCCAGGTTGGAAGAGTGGGGGGATTTTATCCCATGTGTAGTAAAAATAATATTAATCATAAAAGCCCCTCTGGCGTTATTATTGTTTCACTATACCTTTTTGAAACGACTTTTTTTCAAATTCTTACACACACAAGTACACTCACCCACACACGTATATGTATATAGTACCTTGAACATAATCAAAATAAATTGTCCTTGCTTTGATTAAATTCAGTTATTAATGTAATAACTCTGAAACCAGAAGACTGAGGTTGTGCCGCCCCAATGTGATGTAGTCCTCAGTCTTTCACATGCATTAAGTGCTCGCTCAGCTCAAACTGCTGAATCAGAATTTTGCAAACAATTGTGAAAGGTAAGCAAGAGCTTTTGTGATATGATGCAAATGAATCAAGGAGACTATACCGCAGGAACAGGAGCCATTGAACTGAGTCTATAGGGCAGACCAGGAGTGTTGCATAGTTAACCAAAAAGAACTGCGCTAAAGGGGTACATCTTGTTCATTATGTCCTATCCTATTACATAAAGAAATATGTTTGTGATTTTAAATAAATAAATAATATCGGTTCAATCAAAACCAGATTATTTATAGTTTAAATTTGAAAACATGTCCTCTAATTTGTAGTTTATTTTCTTGTGACACTGTGGTTATTTTTCTTACAATACAGAGGCCTATAGGCTATAATTATCAAAATAAATTTAAGATAATAGCTATCATAAATATCATATAACATTAGCCGTCAGTGTCACACGGCATCGGTAACGGGTAACGTTAACGTTATATTTGTGACAACAGCATTTTCACACCAATTTATTGATTTCAAGGTGAGTGGTAGAAAACTTAAACACCTTTATATACACATAAAGACGGTATGTATGTCTGCTACAGTTGCGCTAAAATGGCCTCCATTTTATAAATAGTGTGCTTTAGCACAAAAAGGTAGCATAAAACATTAGCATAATGGGTAGGCTAATAGCCTAACGTTACCTGACAAGCAACGGAAGTTTATTTTACACAAACTCGCCTAACAGTTATACACTTTCTATAAACATTTTTAATCTCTCAAAGTAAAGGAAGCAGTACTTACACTAAAGCGCTGATGGTGTTTCATGGTCGATAGACATTTGATAGTGTTTGGCGCAAACAATAAGATTAAAAACACGGTGCAGTGAGTTTTCAGCTCGGCCTGTTGATGAACGGAAAAAAACGGCCCAACAGAAAACGCTTAAAGCGTTAAAATCGTTTTGAACTGGTTGAAAACTGGGTGGATGGTCTATAAATTTGACTAAATGTTGTGGCTGTGGAAAATCCACTTGGAATAATTTGAAATTCATTTGACACACATTCAAGTCAGTGGAGTGGATAACAGAATGATTTACCTGCATCTCTTTAGACTTGTTTCATTTTCACAACAATGTGCTGTGCACTTCCTCTTCATCTTCCCTCCGCGAGCCGGTTCGTGTGTGTGTGGATTTCTCTTCGATTTCACTCTACGAACTCCTGCTGTAGGATGACAATTGACCAACAAATTCATTCAGCAATGATATGACCTTCAGTCGTTGACATCGTAAAATTCTACAAACATTCATTTCTGTTGGACTCAGGGAGTTAGACATGGGGACGGCTGTTGATGACATCAGACAACTGTTAAGAGGTATTCTTCACTGTTTCACTGTTAATTTATTTTATTTGAGTTTTTATTACTTCAAAATAAATACATATTTCATAGCCTATATATTTGTAGTTATAATTTGTTTTTATTTAGAACTTTTGGTATTTGAAAAGTGTAACCTATTTGAAAAAAGCGTGTGACAGTAATTGCTATATTGTAAATACTTATTTTCATAGCACTTCCGAGCACACGTAGTTGGTACATTCTAGTGTAAATAGTTACTTTGCCAAATTGTTGTAAACTTCAGCGTTATGTTGTTGAACCAAGAGTAGGCCTACAGACTATTTTATGAGTTTATTGGTTTTGGCCTATTCTTGTAACTGTTTTGCTTTGCAGTTTAACTGCAGATGCATACATTTTATACAAAATGATACTTCATTAACAATGCTTTTGTGACATTGTTATCTTTGTTCTGACACAGACAGGGTGGCTATTGTCATCTACACATTTTGACATTTACAACATTTGCATTAATACAGGGAAATCTGGGATTATTTGCATAGCTCAAATCATGTATACCCTATTGAACACTGAAATACCATGTGGGATAACCGTCGCAATTTGTCTGCCACATTTTAAAGTACAACAAAAAGTTTACTTGCGTTGTTTTTTATTTTTATTTTTATTTTCAGACTGTGAGCTGTTTGTTTTTGAGATCCTCCATGATGAGAATCTCAGTATTGCAGCTCGAGAGTCTAGGGAAATTCTCCAAAGAAATTTTGTTGTCGTCCAGAAAAGGTAAGGGATGTCACAGTATGTTTTATTCATGTTCAAGTATTAAAACATTCTTGCTCCTACTTGTTTGTAACTTCACAGTGTGGACTACAAAAAGTACATTGATAGAATCAAATTGTTTACCTCTTGGCATTCTCTGCTCCCAGTCGAGTTACAAATGATTTACAAAAGTTAAACAGACAGGAAGCAAATTGCACAGTTCCTCTATTGTTGTCTTTTTAGAAGCACGGAGTACAATTACATCGCTTTTACACGCTGTAGTGGTTTTGTGGTTTGCTGCTCTGAAACAAGGTGTTTGCAAGGAGAACAAGCATACTTTTTTTCTTTTTAGCACGAGGTTGCATGATTACTTAGCTCTCAGTGCATCATTTGCAAGTGCACTGCACAGTTTTACACATGCAACACATGCACGTGTTTATGCAGAAACTCATCCTTCTTTCCTTCAAACACCTCTTCGATTGCTTTAGAATTTGTAGAATGACTTTCAATTGCAGACCTGAAATATTTATCCTTACCAGTGGTGTAAAGTAACACATTACAAATACTCAAATTACTGTAACTGAGTAGTTTTTCTTAGGTATTGTAATTTAATAAGTAGTTTTAAAAATGTGTACTTTTAACTTTCCCCTGATTACATTTTTAGTGCAGTATTTGTACTTTTACTCCTACTTTCCTTCAACCTGTGGTCACTACTTTATTATTTCTTGTCTATGGGAATTAGAAAATTCAGTCCTGTAATTCCTGTCAAATCAAATCACACATAAAAGGTAAATCACATCATAATGAACTACCTCAAGACATGGGCGATTTATAATTGCAGCAAACTGTTTGGAAGCATTAAAAGTGTCCAAGAAGACGTCCAAAATCTTTACACGCATTGACCCAAAGCCTGTTTAGATGCATGTCACTGATGAGAAGATGACGGATGTTTACTGTATGATGACCAAAATGGCCTTAAACACTCAGCAGACACAAGATGTCAACATGACATGAAATTGAAGTTGTACCCCAACATCATGGGGACGTTGCATTTGGTTGCAAATGAAAATCGGTTTGACGTCAGAACTCAATATCAGGCCAAAGTCAATGTCCAACGCCCAACCTAAAATCAACGATGTAAATATAATAATGTTACAGCTTGAAGTTGTGTGGACGTTACCACTGTGACAGATATCAGATTTTGGATTTTGGTTGCCATACCTGATGAATAAATGTCAGTATTTGACCTGAATATGACGTGGTTTAAGATGTTTGCTCGACATTGGATTTTGGTCACTTTCAAACACAACCTAAAATCAACCAAATATCAATGTCATTTGACGTTGTTATTAGACATATAAATAACATTGTCATTAGACGCTGTTGTGTGCCTGCTGGGAAATAACTAAATGCACTACAGAATGTTGCGTTTACACACATCCACAAATTACATGTAAATGCATCAACTTTTCACAGTGTAATGCTCACTACTCTTGAGTACTTTTGAAAGGTCTACTTTTTACGCATACTTTGAGTAACTTTTTACAACAGATACCTTTACTCTACTTGCACTACATTTTTAGGCAAGTATACTGATACTTTTGCTTGAGTATAATTTTTAGTACTATTCCACCACTGATCCTTACTAAAAAATATAGTACATTGCAAAGTTAACCATTATTTTATTAACAGGTTTATTTGTTTATAAAGTCGTTTTATAAACTTTCATTTCTAAACACACTTCGCTATCCTCTTTTGCAGACACCCACAAGAATTTCCCCACAGACGTAAGTGAACAGCTGTTTCATAATTCTAATTAATTACTCTGCGAGATTTCCGTTCAGTCTTTCCCTGAACAATGGTTCTTTAGAAAACTTGTTGGTTTCACAAAAATGATTTTCCTCCCACAGTCTCTTGAATCCACTCAACAAAGTTTTGCACTTTTGTAAATTTTATTGTATTTATTTATTTTTTTCCCCTAGTTGAGTCCAATCCTGAAGACAGTTCAGATGACAACCGCAGCTCCAGTCTGGGACGCTCTGCCCCCTCAGATGATATGTCAGTGGCCTCTGACTACCAGGAGGAAGGAGGCTCTGAGCGTGAGTTGTAGCTACTCTGTCTGCATATGAGTGTGTTTACTCATATTTCTAATGCATGTTAGCTGTGATAAGCCAAGACAGGAAACTTGTCTAAAGCATCTTTAGCACATTACTTGTTGTGGGGGTTTCACTGGTAATGATGAAATGCCCCAGTGGAGGTGTTTGGTAACAGATCACCCTCTAGTGGATTCCCACAACTCTGCTGCTGGCATTGAGGAGTGTTTGAAGTGGGAATTGGAGGGTGGTCTTTTACCTCCATACAAAGGGGATGAAGAGCTCTCTCTAGTGGCAGGCAAGCATGATGTTTCAGCATGGGTTCTTGGGGTTAAGCTGTGGCATGTTTGCCTGTGTTTAACAATGGCGTGGAAATGTTAGCTTACTTCCCCTTTAGATGCAAAGTAAATTTACACTTGTGTAGACCCTAAAACGAGCTAGAATAAAATTCAAAGTGTGAAGAGAGTTTGAAAACAAGATGCTACAGATTGAAAACAGCATGTCAGAATCTGTGTTTTGTGTTAGCTGATTGTTTTTTTTACTGACGTGGGCAGTTTGCAGTTTGCTTCAGGCCAGAACTGTGACTGATCATCCCCGACTCCTCTCTAACCAGCTGGTCTTGAAACTCAACCCTGTACCTAAGGGGCATTTTATCCATTTTCTCTTCTTTATCACTCATCATACAACTGACAATTTTCTCAGAGGAATCAAAACCCTGCAGCTTTGCAGAAAATAATTTTAAGAAAAGGACTGGTTCAATAGCATTGATTGCTAGTAGGCACAATTTATCGTTTGAGCATCGATATCAGAACTTGTGTTTCCGCAATAGTCACATCGCAAGATATGCAGTGTTAAGGTTGGGATTATAATTAACTAGAAAGCACAGGTCAAAACATGTAAGATTTGTGGAAGCACTGCAGAATTTAACCATAATAGAGTCAAAGTTTATCATCTGCTTCTTATTTTAAGGCCTAGGACATTGAAGAGACTTTAAATAGTGCATTATTATTATTCAATTTTAGTACCTGAATGGTACTCTTACCGGAAAACCATGAAGCACTATTTATGTCACTTTAACATTTACTTGAATGTGTTTATTTATGACTGTAGTTTGTTTATCGTAATGTATATAAAGAAGTACATGAGATAAATTTATATTTTACTCACGTACAAAATCATCCCAATCAATCTAAATTAATCACTTTGCAAATAGAGCTATTAAAGTCATCTGGTGAATTTGTGCTTCTGTGAATAATATACAGTTAAGGTCAGAATTCTTAGAATTTTTTTTCTTTTTTTAAAAAATTCTCAAATGATGTTTAACAGAGCAAGGTAATTTTCACAGCATGTCTGATAATATTTTTTCTTTTGGAGAAAGTCTTATTTGTTTTAGTTCGGCTAGAATAAAAGCAGATTGTAATTTTAAACATACATTTTTAGGTCAAAATTATTAGCCCCTTTAAGATATATTTTTGTTCTGTTATCTACAGTACAAACTATAGTTAGGCCTTCAAATGTCACTTTAAGCTGTATAGAAGTATCTTGAAAAACATCTAGTAAAATATTATGTACAGTCATCATGACAAAGATAAAATAAAATGGTTATTAGGAATGGGTTGTTAAAATTATTATGTTTAGAAATTAGTTGAAAAAATCTTCACTCCGTTAAACAGAAATTGGGGAAAAAATAAACAGTGGGCTAATAATTCAGGGGCGCTAATAATTCTGACTTCAACTGTATATCGCAGAGAGACAACTATGACAATGTCAAATTTTTCCAATATCTTGCAGCCCTAATTTTTAGTAACCAGCTCTAAGATGTTGTAATCTGATAAAAAAAGAGGATATAGTCAGAATTTGTCTATATCTATTTTAATATTAAAATATTCTTAAAAAAACATATTAACCAAGATATAAATGTCAGGCTACTCACACAAAAGCATAAGTCATTGTTTTTGTCATGCATACATCTTCTTGTTCACTGACTTGAAACTTCACCACCCTGGTGAAAATGAATTCTCCATCATCCCATTTATTTTATATGTTGTTTGCAATTTAGCAAAAAAGGGGTCAATCCTGGATGTGCTCCTTTGATTCGCTTCTTTGCTAGAAACGGCATATAAGTCAAAGAGGAGTAACTTGAAGAAGATTCGCATCATGTCGCTCTTTCAATAAAGATAATGACCAGCAAGGGCAAGTGCAGTTCAGGGTTCATGTTTAGTTCACCAGTTGGAAATCTCACATCAAGCCCTACAGGAGGACATTTGAGCATCTCACAGCATATAAAATTAGAGACAGGAATATAATCATGAAGATTAAGGTTTGAATGTGCACCTTTTTCAGCAACTTCAGATTTGGTCTGTTTTCTCATTTGCCTTTATTCAATAATGGCGCTTCACGCTGAGAGCTTTTTTTGTTGCTTGGCTCAAATGTATATGTAATGTGAATGAGCTGGTATCCTTGCATGCTGATATTTTCAAATTTACCCTATTGTAGTGGAGGGTAAATATAGTTCAAGCATTCAATTCCTGCACCGTTACTCGCTTCGTGATGTCACATGCCTGCCTGTGTGAGGAAGGGGAAATTGACTGTGTCTTGCTTGTGCTCTAACCTGACTGGAGGACGAGGTAGCAGTTGACTTGTCGATGGGTGGAGTCAGTGTTATTTCATTTAGCCAGCGCTGCCTCCCTGTCTCCAGAGGGAGGTTTGACACTAGATTTGTTATAGCTGACAGGAACAGATGGGCGCTCTATTGTCAGGGCCCCTGTCTGTATGGTAATGTGAACTGAGTTTCACCCGCAGACCGCACGGTTGACCCCTCCGTGCCTGCAGCCTCGTCTGGATGACAGCAGCCCTGCAGCCTAGGATGGGAAGCCCAGGGCAGGAGGAGCTTCACAGTGGGGTGGAAATGTTGCCAGGTCAAGTTTAGGAAATGCAAAAGTAAGAGAAGAAATGCTCTTATCACTTGGAATGGCCTGGTTGAAAATATCTGATAACTAAAAAAACTAAATAAAAAAGGATAATTTTATAACGCATACACACGTCAGTTACAGTTATTGTTTCAGTAATAAAAATATTCCAGAGAAGGTGTATGGTTTGTTAGTGTGACTGGAGCTTGTGTGTTTAAGAGGCTAATATCAATGCATGTCCTATCAAAGGCTGCACATGCTCTGGGCTCTTTGTGTGCACTGACTTGATTTATGTCCAGAAACAAAAGCCCCTCTCGTTTCTGTTATCTTACCCCACCACAGCTCTACAGGCAAAGCTGGAAAAGCCAATCAGTGAGGGGAAAAGGATTCAGAGTTAAGTTGTTTCTTTATCGCAAATTAGATCATCGAGATGTAAATTTGATTTTTTTTCTTCAAGATCTTAGAGCCTCTAAATTAATGGATGTGTTGGCTAGAAAATTGATTGTAGTAATGAATCTCTGGAGAGTCCAAAAAGAGCATGCATCAATGAAAAAGACATTTTAGCCTGGCAATTAAGCGACCCCTTGCAAAGTAAAGTGGCCAACATGCAAATCCTGTTTTTGTCATCATCACATTTACTGTCAATAATTTTAGTTCTGCAGCCTGATCTGTCTTAATGCAGTGGCATGTGGAGTCATGCAATCAAAAGCACCTCACGTGACCTCACTTTTGAGTCATCGTCAGCTGGTATTCGTCCACATAACCTCTTAACTCTATACAATTTGCAGTGAGTGCTCACACTTTGAGTGTTTCTTCCTCCCTACAGTAAACTTTTGACCCCTGGGTCTTGTTCTGGTCATTCCGTGACCTGTCTGAACTCTGTCTAGGGCAACTGAGTCTACATTATTGACCCCAGTTGCTATAGAAACAGTGTAAATAAAACAAAGTTTCCCTGGCTTGAAGAGAAGTATCATTTTTGTTTTTTTTTAAAGCCATCTTTTTCTAATCATGATTAATGTTTGGATGCACTTAGAAATAGTCAAATACGATGCATTGGCAGGCTTCACAGGGCACGGTAAATGACTTCAGCAAAGATGACACCATCTTTCCTACACGCTGTCATTTTCCCACCCTCTGTTTCCCTTTGCATTAATTAATTGAAATAGACTCATATTAGACCAGAGCATCCTTAGTGCATCGCTGCTTCTGCCTTTCGGGTTCAAAAGTTCAGATCTATCTGAAGGCTCCGATGCTGCAGAAAACGCTGATATTCACTCACGCTCTGTCTCTCACTCATTTGTAATTTCACCCAAACACACTCTCACTTTTCCTCCTGTTCAGTAAACTGATCATTCGGAGGAGATTTTCAACCGTTAATGTCATATCATTGTCAGTGGCTCTATTCATTGTGCGGTGATGAGTCAACAGAGCATGCATCACTACATTCATCATGCGTTTTCTTTCATTAGTTAAGAAAATATTGCCTCTGTGTTCACTATAATATGTCTAGCTCTAGTAAAAGTTATTGTGGGTGAGGAGAGAAAGGCTTTCAGGATTTGCAAGGTATGAAATGAGGAGAATAGGAAGTCACAACCTTGAGTGTCTAATCTTCTTTGCAGCCTGTCAGTATGGCAGACAAATGGCAAAACGATTCAATGCTGCGGGTTCAGCTAGAGGTTAGCCTTCCCAGGTACCTCCAGCTCTCTCTCTCTCTCTCTCTCTCTCTCCTTACCCATCTTGCAAATGAGAATTTGATTTTTCTCTCCACTGGATTCCATTTCTTGAGATTGATGAAGTTTCGATGCAAGGCCCAGGTGGCCTGATGCTTTCATTGGGAAACAAATGAAAGCGTGTGTAGGTGTGTTCGCCTGTACACCCACAGGGAAAGAGTGCTGTTCAAATGTCTTCTGTGTGTCTTTTTTCTAAATGTAGATTTGGCAGCCAAAGTGTGCATGTTGCACTCTTAATGCTTGCACAATTTTCATGTTTTTTGAATAAAGATCTTTATAGTCACAGACATAATACATTTGACAATTCTCGCTCTCTGTGGTTCTGTTCGACTGCAATACTTGGAATGTTTTCACATCTTTAAACTGACCAGAAGAACTGTTTTTCCATTAAATGTCTTTCTACCCTCTGATTTGTCAGCATGTGTAGGTATCATTTATCTGTCTAAAATGGAAAATATTATGCTAATTGCCTAATTTACCATATGCTTTCTATTGAGTGTTGAAACATGTAATAATCATAAAAGAGTATTTTCCCCACATGGTTCTGAACTTGAGTAAGGAGCTTCATGAGTGAAAGGCTATATTTAAGTTTGGGAGGTTTAGGCTGGCCTGGTAATGCAGTGTGCGTGCGTGTGTGTGTGTGTGTGTGTGTGTGTGTGTTAGATAAAACACAGCCATCAGTAACCACTCAACCAAATAATTTCCATAATGACTGGCAGGTCCATGATATGACAGATTTCAGTGTTTAAAAGAAAAAAAAACTCATCTTGATTTTATCACAAGATGAGAATTTTCTGTGAAGTGATTTTTGTTACAACAATGACTGGCTGCAGTCCACCAGCGTCTTGAGCCAATACAAACACTTCAAGTTAACTTATCCTGCTCTCCTAAATTTTATAGAGTAGCATAAGATGGAAAATTGTCTCCAGATTTTTGTTTTGTGTATAATAAATTGTTTAAAATATAGCACAAGTTGTATTTTTACAAGAAGAACATTGCTCATGTATGGCTGGATTAAGATTGCAGATGTGTAACTGTTGGCTCTGCTAGTTATACCATTTAACAGTTCAGCGTTTGATCGTTGTATTTTTTTACCTAAGGACACGCGCGGTTTTTCACGATTCACACTGTCGGTCTGGCCTGCACGTGCTGCTCCATAAAGCATTTACAGGGGAATTAGAAAGGTGTTTATAGAGACCATGTGAAATGTGATGTTTTTTTTCTTTCTTTTTGATTTGTACATATTATTCTGATGTTTGTGTATACGGGCCTACATCGAGTTAGAAACCAAAATAATAATTATAAAAATAAAAATAACCAAAAATGAAAAAAATATTTTAGTTAGGCTAATTTTATTAATATTTGGCAAAAAAAAAAATGAGAAAAGAAATGGGAAAATACAATTATAGTTGGATTATTTTAAAGGATGCATTAACGCCATTATTTAATGTACTTTTAATCTTAAAGTATTATCTGATATAGACCCGAATTTTCAATTCAATGTCGCTTAATTAATAAATATTGTATCAATCAATTAATCATTTGCTATCTATCTATCTATCTATCTATCTATCTATCTATCTATCTATCTATCTATCTATCTATCTATCTATCTATCTATCTATCTATCTATCTATCTATCTATCTATCTATCTATCTATTTATCTATCTATCTATCTATCTATCTATCTATCTATCTATCTATCTATCTATCTAGCCTATCTATCTATTCGATTTACAAAAAGGTTATATAGGCCTAAGTGTTTTGCAAAGCGCTTGATAAAAAACGTTTTTATTACGTATATTGAAGAATAAATAATTCAATCTTGCCTATGAAAGTTTTTGTGTAACAAAAATGAGAAAAATAATAAATGACATCCTTAAAAAATCCTAATTTACGCGTATTTGCCTAATAGTCTTTTTAAGCACGTGTTTCTGTTTTTAAGTTGATATTATTGAAGTCATTGATATTATTTATTATTTTTTAACGTTTATGGCATCTATACATTTGCAAGAAATCCAAACCGGGGGGAAATTGGTATAGCCTGTAAGGACCAGACAATCTAAATGTCTATATTTATGAGAAATAAATTGAGACCATTTGTATTAAATATAATATTTTATTACTATAATTACATTTTTTTATTCGTTTTCGTGATATTTTAGGTTGTTTTTACGCTTGCCATCTTTAATATTTCTCCCAGTTACTCGCAGTCAAAGTTCAGTCTTAAGAATTCACTGTTCACTTTGCTTCAACCCGCGCCCTCTGGTGGGCTTTATTAGCTTTTAGCAGTTGTGTAACTGAAGCATTTCTGGATGTATTTACACCTTTTAAATAAACTAAGGACGCTTTTAGTCTATGATGTCATGCTATCGAATTTCATGTTTTGCTAAAATGCGAAATCTGATTATTTCTCACTCACTCATTCTAAGTGAAATAAAGCAGAGCCACAAACTCATTTCTGGAGTTTATCAGCCGGTCATAAATACCTGTGTGGCATACATGTATGCGAGCGTTAACAAACACGTCAAAGTTTACGACCGTAGTGCATTCCTCGTTTGATCGATGCTCGATATAATGAATCTTGATTTGCCGTCCGCAGACAGTCGACACGTGTCCGCTGGCGTATTTCATCGTTTCTGCGTCAAAGTTGCTCAAAGAAAAGACAACAAACAAGCAGACAAGAAATGTAAATAACGAGTTTTCCAACAGTAGGCTATTTAGAGAAATGCTTATGATGTTAGGTTATTTAAATGTGTCTTCTCACTGATCGTATATATTTTAAATCGATTGCTAAAATAGGAAAGCCAGAATTATTTTATTTTATTGTATTTTAAAAAAGCATTTAATATGTACTGAAAGTAGCCTACATGCTAATAATAAAACAGGTCGTGTGTGTGTGTGTGTGTGTGTGTGTGTGTGTGTGTGTGTGTGTGTGTGTGTGTGTGCGATGCGCTAATCTCACAAGGAACTTTTTGACACACTCATTTTTGACACTCATGCGAGTAGTAAATTATTAAAAAACACAAAATTAGGTTTTATCCGTAAAACGTAAAAATACAAAATAATTTTTGTGAGGGTTAGGTAAGGTTTACAGACAGGTTTAGTGTACAGAAAATATTACTAGGTCAGTATAAAACATATAGTCTGACTACAAATATATGCATGTCTGTCTGGCAATGTAATACTGTCTTTTTTGGTTCAAAAGTGTTTGGTTATTTTAATATTTAAATTATTATAAAATGCACCTTTTTATTGAAAGATAATGTGTGAGTAATTTGAAATAAAACTAAAATTGCACAGGCCTATCAAAGCTATTATTTAGCATTTATAAAATGATCAAATGCAATTAGATCTGATATTGTAAAAATAAAATTCAATACATTTAAAAAAATAATCTAAATCAATTAATCAGTTAATTAAATATCACAAAACATTTAAATTTAAATTAATAAACTGAAAATACCTTAAAATACTAATATTATAAAAAAATACAAATACTGATATAATAAAAATTCTAACATTTTTACAAGCTAAATTGTACTTGCACCTCAGAAAACAGTTCATCCCAAAATACAAGACTCCCCGTTCCCCATTTTTCTTCTTATAGCAACGTCTTAATTTCTGATTGTAAATAGATCCAAAATTATACTGAATGGTTTATAGGAACAGCAGTAAAACTCCAGTAGTATATTTAAAACAAATTAAATAATTAACAATTGCTCGCCTGAATGTTTCAACATGTTGATTATCATATAAGAAGTCTATTTGAAACTATTTATGTTCAACACTAAATTGTTAGATAAAGATCTGTACATCCAGATCCTTTTAGTTTTTCATGTAAAAATTTTTTTAACTTTTCCCCCTTCTTTGTAGCATTCATTTTAAACAGGAACCTGCTCATAATTCTTACTGAAGTAAACACACTCTCGTTTTTATCGTACATTCATGCTTAGTTATTTCATTTTTCTTTGTGAATTGGCTATAACCGACAACACCGGATTCCAAGCTTTCTCATGCCTCAGCTCCACCAGTTTAAGTATATTTCCACATCTCGCCAAGCTCATTTTTCTCCGCAGCCGTGTGTGATGATGACACTGCTTTTGAGTCATATCTCCTCCGGCTGTCGCACCTCAGTCCACCTCTTTGCCATCTCAGGATTATAGTATTCGCAGTTAAACTTTTGAATGGATGTCATAATATATGGGGGTAAAATTTATAGAGCTCTGGTCTCTGAACGGAGGACCCCCTTTGCTTTCCCTGCTCATCGCCAGACTATAAATTCTCCTCTTGTACGGTGCGCCTCGTCAGTAAAGGAACAATGTTGTGGCACTAAAGCATGCTAAATGGTTTCCCACATCATGTGTGAAGCCCACAATTGCGCCTTTAAACCGGGGCCGGCTAAAGGTCCATCCTGGAAATCTTGCAAATAATAAGTAATACTGCAAAAATGTTCAGGGGCGGCATGATTTCCTGTCTCATGTTGTGAATAACAGATCCTTTTCATTCAAATCAAATCAGTTCTTGTTAAGGACAATTTAGAGAGGTGATGTTCAGTCGAGCCGTTCACCAAGGGATCTTTCTGTCTCAGTCTTTCGCTCCCTCCTTCCTAATGCCTTTCTTTCTACTTTCTCACCCTCCTAATGTTTGCCATGCGCAGGCATCGCACAGAGGCCACTGCCTTTGCCTTTAATGAGGAAAAATGTGTCAATTTGCTGTTCTGTGTGTGCAGTTTGCGTATTGGCGAGTGGTACGGGGGGTTAAGGATGCTGGGAGTGCTGCTTTTTTCTAATCAAGTGCTGTACAGGAGAGCGCAGTAATTCGGCTCTCTCCATCTCTCCCTGATCAGCATTCCTCCCCTGCCTCTCCCTGCGGCCCCCCAGGGACCCTTGTGCCTTCTGTCTCACCTCATCTCTGAGGTTCATGCCGAGGTCAGGCTGTGTGTCCTGTACACACAAGCACTTCTGGGAGACATGGATATGACATCGATCTGATGTAGATTTCTTGCAGTGTATATATACTATACTTTAATATACTAAATATGTATTATATTTACAAAAGGGATTTTACATACATAGAAAGTATCCAATGTCCAATATTTGTTCAAATATTTTGATAATTTCATTATCATTCAGTTTAGCAGACGTTTTTATGTAAAACTGAAATAACATACTTCTAGTGAACCGTATTTAAAAATAAAAATGCCTTTAATAGGCATGGTTACTAACCAGTTGACCTTTTGAGCATAGGTTATTATTAAAATGAAAAACTCAAAATTTAAATAAATTTTAAGAAATGAAATACAAAAATACTAAATTGTTGTTCTAAATTGTATTTTATTTTAAATAATAAAAATGTCTTGTTGACAAATAGGAAAATCTGATTTGGAAGATTTAAAAAACCTAACAAATTAATTTTATACATAAGTCATTTAATTTGTCATCTGAAGATTGTTCTTAATATTGGTTTTACATAACTTTTTGCTATATGAACATGTTGCACTGAATGCTGTTTTGGTGGGCAAATCAGATGAACATAAAATAAAAGTACACATTATGAACAGGGAGGATAAAATGTGCTATATTTATTTATTCTTTATTTTCATCTTTTATATTTGTCATCATCTTATGCTTTCTTAACCATTAATAATAAGTAAACCTGCTAATTATAATCTCCAGTAATAATACCTTTAATTCTCATTTGTCTATTACAGTGCTTTGACGCCTAATTTTAGTTTTAGTAATTAATTTTTAAATGTTTTCCATTTATTGGATATCAGCCATAGCATGAATTCAGTATGCAGTGTTCAGTACGCAAATGAGATCTTGGTGATTGGATAGTAATCATTCATAGACACAGTAAATCAATTCTGTTAATAAGTTAGTGGCCTTGAATGTTGTGCCGACTGAATCTACAATAAATCATTGCATCATATCGATGGTCGCTTTGGAAATGTCAAGGTAAACGTGTAATGCACTCATGCTATCCTAAATGCACATATGTTAAGAATATGAAAAAAAAAATACATTTGACACATATGAAAAGAGGGGTGACGCGGTGGCACAGTAGGTAGTGTTGTCGCCTCACAGCAAGAAGAACGCTGGTTCGAGCCTCGGCTGGGTCAGTTGGCATTTCTGTGTGGAGTTTGCATGTTCTCCCAGCGTTCGCGTGGGTTTCCTCCATGTGCTCCAGTTTTCCCCACAAGTTCAAAGACATTCACTATAGGTGAATTGGGTAAGCTAAAATTGTCCTTAGTGTATGTGTGTAAATGAGATTGTATGGGTGTTCCCCAGAGATGGGTTGCAGCTGAAAGGGCATCCGTAAAACATATGCTGGATAAGTTGGTGGTTCATTCCACTGTGGTGACCCCGGATTAATAAGCTGAAAAGAAAGTGAATAAATGAATAAACATATGAACAGAAAAACACACTTGCAGTGCCAGCACATATAAGTACGGCCCTCACAAATCTCTCTTTTCAAGAGTTCACACTTAGATACTGTTTGACAACTTGTTAGCAAGTTAGCAGGTTTGTCATGCTGTCCCAGGAGAGAACCCTGAGCTCGGAGATAGTTGAGCCCAGGGCTCCCGCCAGGTCCATAGAGCATGTGAGGGGAGTACGAGATCAGGTGTTCTCGAGAGCTCCCCTCGGCAAAAGAGGAAAGGAGGAGAAGGGGTGGAAGGGGGGTTTCTTCGGGAAAACGAAGATAATGGAGTAGTTCTTAGCTAGGTTACTTATAGTGAGTTTGGATCGATCTGATTGGCTAGCTAATGAGTGTAGATGAATGGCCAGCTGCAGTCAATCATATCACATGCTCCTCTCGAAATTAGTTTGTGAAACTTCATTTAAATTCATATTTTTAATAGGTAGCTAAACAATATTATATTTGAGAATATACATTAAATTAGTCAGTACTGAAGCCAAATCTTGAGCTTATCTAACAAAATGACTTATGATAACGGTCCCAAAACTAATAAAGCTAAATTTATATGTTATAGAAAAATATTAAATACAAAAAAAAAGAAAAACAAGAAAGCAAAAAATTAGAAAAATTTGATAGGTTGTAATTTATTTTTGCAGTATTTTGAGATGCCAAGGACAATGTACATATCTGCAATTGTCACAAAACAGATCAAGTATAGGGATGAACACAACCTGATATAGTTTGAAATGAATGTAATTTGAAGATTTGTTGCAAAGCTTAACCATCATAGAATTAAAGTTTAAAATTTGCACAGTTTTGTTTTCTGTTACTGTGTTCAAAGTGAGGTAAAGCATTCAAGCAATAGAAACAGATTACTTGCATTTCATGTTTACAGTGAAGACTGTGAAGTGTTATTTTACATTTGAAAAATTTAGTTTAAAAGGTTGTAATTTATTTTTGCTGAATTTTGCTTGAATTGAATTGTATTATCTTTCAACTTCTAAATATGTTTGGTGACTGAAATATTATTTTAATAATTATGTTTAATAAATCTGTTTCGTTTAAATGCACCAAAATACATTGCCTAATTTCACTGAGAAATTCCATAAAATGAGTTGTATAAGATGATGCTTTTTTATTATATATTTTTGTAACATGGTGAAAGTCCACAGTAAATTAAATTGTTTGGAAGTCTTAGATTTAATATATCCACCCAGAAGTAGATTTATTATGCAGTTTAAAAGATTACCTAAAAGATTATAATGCAAGCTGTGGTTAACGAACTTTTGTCAGGCATCTTAAAATGAACAAAAACCAACTTAAATCTGTAAACAAAACAAGATTTTGACAGACTCTGCATCCATCAGTACTGCCTGTGCCCTGTCATTGACTCACAGCCACTCAACTGTGATGCTATTTAATGCTGTTTTACATTAACTTCCTTGGATCATTACGGCATCAATCAGATTTTTATAGCTGGATAACCTGCTGTGCTCATAACATCACCTGTGAGCGCAATATTACGCATGTTGCTGAGTGTGTTAAATGTGCACAGATCCCAGCTTTATTATCCGATATCCGAGCTTATGACAAACGCTAATTAATTAAATAGTATATGAGGTTGTTTGTTCACCACTCATTTGAGACCGGCTGCTCTCTCTGTCAAATCCGTTTTCCGTGTCATTGTTACAGAAGGGTTTTCTGCGAAACGAGTCCGTGTGGAGTAAACACAGCAGTGCATTGGCGCTGGCAGGCAGTGTGCTGTGGACTGATAGCAGTAGCATGACCTGGAGCTCTGCCTATACCTCCATGTTGCAGAAGGAGAGAGAGTGAGGGAGAATAGGCCGGACATCTCTTGGTTCTCTGGTATCCCGCTGAGCTCCTCTCGTGGCATCAGTCCCCTCTCTCCCGCTGCCGTGGCACTGATGAACGTCCCTCTGTGTGGCACGCTCGATGCCTCACTCCACCAATCTCAGCCTGCCACATCGCAGAGGCCGTGCCATGCATCACCACAAAGCGTCTAGCAGCCGCGGAGAGCGCCTGGAGGAAAGTCATTAGCTTTGTGTCGCTCCTTTTTTTTCTCTCTGCTCGTTTTTCCTCAAAAATAAAGGTTTCAAAATGCTTTTTAGTGATGCCATTTTGGGTTTCTTAACAAATTGTTTTTAAAAGATCATTTTAATGATCGAATACATTTTATAACATAAAGAACCTGCATTTTAAAAGTTCTGTAGTTGTTTTGTTTTTGGATTTTTTTAAATTAGTTTTTGCAGACAGAAAAACAAGCAACAGACAGACAAACCCATCTTAAAACAATAATCTGTGCAAATTGTAAAATAAAGCATCAAACAAGGGAGAATGATGACAGACATACAGTATATATATATATATATATATATATATATATATATATATATATATATATATATATATATATATATATATATATATATATATGATCTACAAAAAGACACAGCAATGGATGTAAAAAGAGAGAAAAAAACTTACAATCTACAGAAATTAAACAACACTATTAGTCTTTATGGTGTTTAAAAAAAAAGACTAGATCCCACATTTTATCAAATTTTGCAGAGTTTCCAGAAGTGGTATATCTAATTCTTTCCAAGAAGCCAGTCAGAAAAAAAGAGGCCTAACGTTTTTCTTCCAGAAACAAAGGATAACTTTTTAGGTGATCATGCCATACTGGATATAACCGTACATTTCAGTTGAGAGGCTCCAGAAAAGTTCTGTGGTTGTTAAAGGAACCGTCGATACTTGAGCTGCACAGTACGTCATTTTGAGATCCTATTGTACACATCTGCAATTGTCACATAACTGATGCGCAATGTCAAGAATAAGGATAATAGATGAACAAAATCTGAAATACAGTTAGAAATTAATGTAATTAGAATGTGCAATTAAAGGTTATAATTTGCTTGAGTTTTTGTTTCTCTTACTGTGTTTGAAGTAAGGTTAAAGCATTCAGGCACAAAAAAACTGATTACTTTCATTTCATGTTTGTTATTATGTGTTATTTTATATTTGAATATTCAATATCTGTTTTTGACTACCATTATGACTTCACAGAAAAAATATAAAAGAAGCTTGTTTATTAAATTTTATAGAGATAGAAAAAATAACCTCAGCCTTTCTAAAAACGTCAATCTTACAAATATTCAAGGCATCTGGTAAAATAGGGTTCATATCGCAAAATGTTGCAGAAATGCAAAACATTTAAATGCATCCACCCCCCCCCCCCCCCCCCTCACCCACCCCCACTATCATGCAGTCCTGATCGATGGCAATAAAAACCTTTAGTTTTAAAAGTGTGTGAAAATATCAAGCTTAGATATGGATGTCCCCTTAGTGGGGCCACACTCCTAAAAAAAAGATGCCATAAATAACGAAAAAAAGATTTTCATATAGTTATTCCAAAAACCTTTGTTGTTACCCAAAGCACTTTTCTGTGAAATATAATCAAAGAATAAATAGCTCTTTTTTTGTGAAAAAGAACCTTTGTTCAATGGGGTATATGCACATGTAGTGTTTTTCAGCAAATGATGAATTTCCGGTGAAAGCGTTATGTGACTATTTTCAATTTCATAAGGTTCTTTTTACAGCATCGATGTTGTAATGTAATTCAAATATAATCAGTTACATAGACTCACCCATCCATTTGGTTGTAAAACAGACCATTTAAACGCAGATGCCATCAATAGCAGCAGGCTATAGTGCAAAAACTCCATTGAAAATACTGGGGTAAAATTAATTTCCATATTTTAAATGTTACATGACACGAAAAAAATATTATTTGATGCAGTGCATCTTGTTTAGTCTGATACCCACTTTATATTGTAACTACGCCAGGCAGTAATGATTGCTGTTTTTTAAAGAAATCAGATCTTAAACTGTGTGATTTTGTATAGGATGACAATTCACAGGAAGCCCTGGGGCTGGCTGACTAAAATAAAAAGTCTGTGTGCATGCATATACCTCATTGAAAAGTTTACTGGATTCAAGCGTTCTTCATGGAACTATCAAAGCCAATAAAAAAACTTTTATTTCAGAGTGAATATATATAAGCACGATTGCCTCTCAGCAAGATAGTCGCTGGTTTGAGCCTTGGCTTGGTCAGTTGGCAATTCTGTGTGGAGTTTAGATGTTTTTCCGTGTTTGCGTGGGTTTCTTCCAGCTGCTCCGGTTCCGTATCATTAAGTTAGCGTATCATTCCACTGTGGTGACCCCTGATTAAGGGACTATAATGAATGAATATATGAGAAGTTTTGGTGCTGCTTGTTATGTCTGAATATAGTTGAATATGATAGAACTAAATAAATGAAGTCAGAAGCCACAGAGCCTCCATGATGTAACACTCTGAAATATTCATAAACATCCACAGCACATTTAAATGGAAATGATTGGTCTTATGCTAATTATGGAGGGAGAATGCAAGGGGTGATAGTTAAGAAACCTCACTGCTCTGAATAATTAAAAATGCAATTTATAGTCGAAATGAAAATCCTTAATGCCATGTGCATTTTTATGGTGCTTTAATAAGTCCACAGAAATGAATGACTGTTTATGATGGTTTCAATCGTGCATGTTGATAAAAAAAACATGCACGGGAACTGATGGAATGTAAGAAACGGACAGAAATATAATCTGGTTCAGGCTCTGGTTTTTGTTCTCTGTGGCTTTAAAAATGTCAAGCTCTGATTGGTCTGAAAGAAGTGACAGAAGTTGAATGTTGTGTCTGTTCATCCAATCAGAGTCTTGGGTTTCCTTGGAGACAGTTGAGAAAAGAAAAACATGCCATTTTTTTTACTAGGTGAAATGTTTGGTTACACTGCTACCCTGTGGAAGGATCACGAATACAGTGACCGTCCAGAAATCCTCCCACTGTTTGGTTTCCAGGTCTTAGGTTGTGAAGAATGACTGAACACAAATTCGCCATTCATTTTAGCCATTGCCTAAACCTCTGAGCGCACCGTGGGGTCAGACAGCAAGGCCCGAGGAAGAAGGTTGTCAGTAGGTGTGTGAAGATTAGAGAGACTGTTAATTGTGCGTCATTCTCACATTTCTTGTGTTTATTCTGAACTATTACCGGGGCTTGACCTTTTAGATAAATGAACAGAGGGGGATGTGGATGGATGAGGGGAGTAAAAGGTGTCTGGACGAAAGCATACAGGGAGAAAAATGAACCGAGAAGTGGCTGGACTGAGGCCTCGTTTTTTTTCTTCTTCTTTTTTTGATTATACATCAGCTTACCCTTGACAAACAGTTGTATTTATGATAGCTGCGTGTTCAGAAAAGGCTCACGTATGTTCGTGAATGAGAGCGAGGGTCAAAGGGCTCCTCTCTGAGATGGTCATCTGTCTGATAAACTGGACACATAACATGGCAGACTACAGACTCGGTGGTGATGTCACACAGACTGGGTGCTTTTGATGAGCCGAGTCTTATTTATGGGGCATTAGATTCACATAGCAGTTATACCTCACCTCTCACACTTGTTGTTTTTCTTTTAACTTTTTTTTCCTCCAATGACAAATTCAGTTCACTGCATAACATTGTCTGTTATACATCCAACCGCAGCCTTTTAGCTCAAAGACGAGAGATGCCACAGAGATTAGTTCAAGAGAAGGAAGCATCTGCTCATGTTTAAATGAGTTTTTAAATAAGCCTGGTAATGTGCCCAGAGGCCCACCTGTCGCCTACACTGTCTTTTAGCTTTGGAGGTTTGAAGCTGATGAAAGCTGGAGCACGAGGGTGAGGATTTGTGTCTCATTTCCCTGTTTGCAGCAAATTGTTCCTCTGTGCTGCCACGCTCATGTGCCCTAGAAAACATGCTAAAAATAGGTGCGTGGGTGCAGATTGAAGCGCAGCACGCCCTGCACCACATTTTGATATATTCCTATAACAGTTGTCATCATATTAGCAGTGCTTTCAAGAGATGGGGACAATTTGTTTATGGGTGAACCCCCCTCTTTTATACCAAATGAGTCAGTTATAGCACTTCTTACAAAGTCAACGACAAGGGGAATTTTAGTAGGGAAAAAGCATCTTTGTACGTATCCTCTTTTTAAGGGTGCTTATAAATATCCATATTTATCATAAATATTTATTTTCTATATCACATTTAGCTGAAGTCAGAATTATTAGCCCTCCTGTATATTATTATATTATAATGCATAGATTCTGTTTTATTCTACAAACAACTGAATTCTTCTAAATTTAATAAACAAATGAAAACCTTTTTTTTGCGAAATGTGTCATGTTTTTATGCATATATTCATTATTTAAACAGTCATATGCAATACCAATATTTTAACCTGGTTGTTTCAATCACAAAAACAAACACATTTGTTATCCTAAATTACTAAAAGATCATATTTTTATTTGAAATTCAGAAGAAATGTTTTTATTCTTTATATAATAAAACAATTATTATTATTATACTTAAACCCATTCCTAATAAACCCACCAACAACATCATTAAAAAACTATTTATTGGATACACACACACACACACACACACACATACAGTTGAAGTCAAAATTATTTATCCCCCTTTAAATTTTTTTCTTTTTTTAATATTTCCCAAATGTTTAACAGAGCAAGGAAAATTTCACAGTATGTCTGATAATATTTTTTTTCTTTTGGAGAAAGTTTTATTTGTGTTATTTCTGCTAGAATACAGGCAGTTATTATTATTTTTTATATATATAAATAGCTTGCCTAGTTACCCTAACCTGTCTAGTTAACCTAATTAACCTTAAGCCTTTAAATGTCACTTTAAGCTGTATAAAAGTGTCTTGAAAATATCTAATAAAATATTATTTACTGTCTTCAGGACAAAGATGACGAAAAATCAGTTATTAGAAATGAGTTATTAAAACTATTATGATTAGAAAAGTGTTGAAAAATCTTCTCTCCATTAAACAGAAATTGGGGGGAAAATAAATAGTGGGACAAATAAGTCAGAAGGGCTAATAATTCTGACTTCAACTGTATACAGTGCTCAGCATAATTGAGTACACCCCATTTTGAAAAGCAATATTTTATCCATTTCTCAGTGAATATGTGTAATATATATTAGTGTATAAATAAAAATAAATATTTATTAAAATAATATTTTAGTCATCGAACAGCTTTAAAAATGGAAAGATAATACATTTGAATTCATGCAAAATATTGCAAAAAAAAAAAAATAAATAACAACCTACAACATTTCAACAAAAACATTTCACATTTGCTTCTTTTTAATTTGCTATTTTTAAAATTTTATTTAATATTTTTATCTAACCTAAATTTGGGTGTACTAATTTTTGAACCATTATTGTTTTTTCGATAAGCTCAAGATTTGGCTTCAGTACTGACTAAACTAATGTGCACAAATATAATATTGTAAAGCATAGAAAATTTTTATTTGAATGAGAGATTAGTGAGGGGTGTACTCATATATGAGGAGCACTGTATGCATACATACATGTATAGTTTTTGTAGTTTTTTTATTTTAAGTGCATAAACAAATGGCAACATTGTTCAGTTTAATTATTATTATTATTATTAGCTATTTATTCCTTTTATAGTTTTCACTTTGCTACATTTTTTTCACAGCATTATTTCTCTTGATTTCTGATTGACAGTTTTTGAAGAGATCCCTCTGGTGGCTGCACAAGACCTGAGTAACATTCTGAAGCAAGGTTACCTGGAAAAAAAGAGACGAGGTAAATATCTTTAAAAAATTAATGTGCACCTTAACATCTGCAAATATTTATATATTTTTGAATTTCTTTGGTCAGATCACAGTTTCTTCAGCATGGAATGGCAAAAGCGATGGTGTGTTCTGAACAACACCATATTTTATTACTTCGGGAGTGATAAAGGTATGTCTTGTTCCGTGTAAATACAGTGCTCAGCATATATAGTTACACCCTTCACAAATCTCTCTTTTAAATTCATTTTTTAAATATTTAAATTTTCATTTTTAATATTTCAATAGAAAATAGAAAATTTAGTTATAATGTTGTAGGTTGTAATTTTTTTTGCAATATTTTGCTTGAATTTCATTTTATTATCTTTCAATTTCTAAATGTGTTTGGTGACTCTAATATTATTTGAATAAATATGTCTGTTTAATAAATCTGTTTTGTTTAAATTTACCAAAATACATTT
The DNA here is from genome assembly GCF_052040795.2 of Danio rerio. Lineage (NCBI taxonomy): Eukaryota > Metazoa > Chordata > Actinopteri > Cypriniformes > Danionidae > Danio > Danio rerio. Next base: position 29,480,347 of record NC_141032.1, read on the forward strand.
TCTATTTTCACTCAGAAATGGATAAAAATATTCATTTTCAAAATGAGGTGTACTCAATTATGCTGAGCACTTTCAGTATCAAGAATATTAAATACAGAGATGCTGAGAAACTAAATTTGGTGTTCTGAATTCAGACAAGCAGCAGAAGGGCTCGTTTTATATCAATGGTTACAGTGCAGAGTTGGTTCCCAGTTTACGCAAAGACTCCAAGAAGAGCTCCTGCTTTGAGATGAGTGCTCCTGGAAGACGCTCTTACCAGGTTCAACACACACAAACACACTCACATTAACCCTCACGTTCAGTCAGTCATCCTGCTGTCATTACAATGAAGAATGATTATAGTCTCCAAATCCACAATGATAGCTTTTCCTCTACAGTTCACTGCCAGCAGTCCTCGTGAAGCAAGAGAATGGGTGGACCAGATCAATTTTGTTCTTAAGGGTAAGCCACATATGAAATGCATTTTTATTGAGATGCAAAACATATTTATATCATTTTATAAATGCATCTGACTCGGGCTGAGCACCACAGTGATCATATTGAGGTGAAAAGGGCAGTTTTATAAAAAAGAGGCTTAACGATAACTTTCCCTCCGGCACAGCCAATAAGACAGGCTCTAGACCTCCTCATGCAGCACGTCATTGAGCTTCTGAGCCCAACGTGCCTCAGGCTGCCTCCTCTTCCCCGTAGCGCTGCGCTCTTTACAGGAAATTGATTGGGATTTGCCCGGTCATCCTTTAGGGGCATCGATCTGGTCCTGCTTGGCATCCAGGCAGTGAGGATACGATAGCCTGTGTTACAGAGCTCAGTCACCTGCAATCAGGCTCTCGCTCCATCTGAGACAGATCTGAGGCATCCTCGCCACTCTAAAATGGGCTCAATGCGGCCCTCTGATTTGCGGGAAGTAATGGACACTCCTGAGATAGTTTTCTCCTTCCCCATCCCCCTTCGCACATGTAGATACAGCCAACTGGCACAAAAGTTCTAAATTAGCACTGTAATAAGTTAACACCTTTATTTTATTATGGTGGACAAACATCTAAGTATATACTGAAAATCTGTTAAAGGTAAAATTAAAATAAAAACATAAAAACAAATAAAGTTTACCTGAAATTTTAATTTAGCAAAAAGGAAAAACTACATCTAGCATCTCACTGCCATTATGGAAAATTGTGGCAAAAAAGAGAGAATAAAACTAGACTGAGAAAATAAGAAATTAATGTTATTTTCATTGCAATTTCAATGTATTTCTTAAATTGATTTATGCTTCTATCGTATTTGGTGACACTTTATTTTTACTGTGCTTTTTAGAAAAATTGTTGACTAAGCTAATTTGCTGCTACATGTCAGCTAACTCTCATTATTATTGAGTAAGAATAGATTATTAATAGACTATTAGGTTATGCTTATTATTAATGTAAGATTAATAAGTTGGCAAGTTTTGCTATGCAAAGTTACTTAAAGTCAGATGAACATCTGTTTGGACACTGAAAATAAAGTGGTAGTAGAGAAGTAGATATTAAGCTGTTTACTGATATGTCAAGTGCTACAGGGTATGTTGAAATTCAGTTGCATCTGCAAGTCAAAACAAACAAATAAATAAATAAGGAAGCATCACGGTGGCGCAGAGGATAGCACAATTGCCTCACAGCAAGAAGGTTGCTGGTTGGAGCCACGGCTGGGTCAGTTGGCATTTTTGTGTGGAGTTTGCATGTTCTCTCCGTGTTCTCGTAGGTTTCCTCCGGGTGCTTCGGTTTCCCCCACAGTCCAAAGACATGCAGTATAGATCAATTGAATATGCTAAATGGGTCTTGTAGGTGTGTGAATGCAGGAGTGTATGGGTGTTTCCCAGTGTTGGGTTGCAGCTGGAAGGGCATCCACTGTGTAAAAACATATGCTGGATAAGTTGGCAGTACATTCCCCTGTGGCTACTGCTGATGAATAAATGGACTAAGTAACTACTATTTAAATGAAATAAAATAAAATGAAATACAATTAATTAAAAATAAATAAATAAATAAATATTTGGCGCTTCAGAGCAAGTGAAGCAGGTTCATATGCACCTCATTTTGTTTTTGTTTGTTAATGTTTACAACACGAAACACTTGATAATCAGCTACTTTAGTTTTTTTGTAGCTGGTTGACATAAACTTGAATTAACAAAACTTAAAATGGCATATTGCAATAAAGACAATATAAATAATGTTACAACATATTACGTAGATAAGCAACATCACACAATTTATAGTGCTATTTTAGCCAAACATCAGTACAGCTGTTGAGCCATACTGATTTTCTACATGTTTAATAAACAAGTTAAAATTTAAGGGACAGTTCTCACAAAAATTAAAACTCATTTACTTATTTACACACTCTTCCCTTGTTGCAAACATATATGAGATTCTTTGTTTTACTAAACACAAAAAAAAGATTATTTTGAAGAATGTGTGCCATTGACCAGTAGGAGGACAGAATCCCATGCAGGTTTGGAAGAAGTAGAGGGTGAATAAACAACAGATTTTTAATTTTTGGGCGAACTGTCCCTTTAATTGACTTACATTTCAGAACGCATTATCGGATTTTGCTTAATTTGTATTACTCTTTCATAATGGCTTCTTACCTGAATGAGTCATTTTTCTTATTTCAGCATTAATGGTTATTTTCAGGCTTCTTTTCAAGATCAGGAAAGTGACTTAAGACTGAAGACTAAAGTAACTGCAGCTTCAAATTCAGTTTAATCAGTACAGAAGTAAATTAGATTTAAGATATTTAAATTTACAGATCAAAATAAAAATAGAACCATTTTCACAGGTGGTCTCAAACACCACTATATGTACATTGTTTGTCTGCTGTTGTTTTAATTGTTTAGGCATTTATCATTATTATTATAGCTTCTCTCTAAGATCTGAGCTTAACCAGGGAAAAAAATAAGAAAATTTGAAAATTATGTTTTTGTGATGTCAACTTTTTACATAAATGGAATTATGCTGCTCTTATCATTGGTTTCACTTAATTTTGATGGTCTTCTTTAAAAATATTAATGACTGCAAGTAAATTAGCATCTAAATGTCAGCTAACCCTCATTATTATTAAGAGTGATATTAGATAATTAATAGACTGTTAGTTTACAGTTGTTGTTATTATTAGTGTAAGATGAATAAGTTGGGAGGTATTTAAAAAGTTACTTATAGATTATCTGTTAGATGGTAGTAGATATTAAGCTGTTTACTGACACTCCAGTTGCTGTAGAGTGTGACCAGTTTCAGTTGCATCTAAAATAAATTAAAATCTGAATATATTAAAATAGAACCATATTCACCAGTGGTTTCAAAGCCCAATACACTGGTTGTTTGTCTGCTGTCACTTTCATTGTTTCTGTGTTAGTGATTGATTTTATGGCTTCTCTCCAAGATTTGAGCTCAAACTTCATCCCTTTTGATGATGACGAGGAAGAAGAAGAGGTGGAGGAAGAGGAAGAGACGTATGATGATATTGAACGAGCAACAACACCACCACCTCCAAGACCTGGAGTAGCGTCTGCACAGGTTACAACCCCGAGAAAAACTCAAAACAGCCATGAAGAGTGGAAAGACCAAGCACTGCCTCAGGAAGACGAAGAAGATGATGAGGAAGAGGACATTTATGAAATACTTCCCGGTAAAAACAACGCATCACACTGTAAACAAATCAAGGGGATGCCTTTGGTATTAAGTTTGACTGTAAATTTCCCTACAGGAATGAGTTCTTGATGGGATTTTAGTGGAGCACAGCTAGTAAGGTTGTTACCATCAGTGCTAAAATGTTAAACATCGTCAATAAGAGCATATACATCAAGATCTGGTCACCCAAAGTGATAGCAGGGCCCTCGCAGGACCTAATGAGATCTCCGAGGAGAAATAGATCACTCTGGAGTGCTGTCATTTTCACCTTACTTTGCCATGTGTGCTGGGCAGCTGAGCTGGCCACAGATGGTGGATCGAGTGACCACCTCTCTCACTTTTCCGCCCTTCATTCATCTCCCTCTCATCATCTTGTGCCTCTCAGATTTTCAGTTTGGAAAAGTGCTGAGCAAAAGTGTTTTTATGACATTGTCTAAAAAAAGTGCTGAATTAAGTGTTAATGTACGAACTAATGGCTTCAAAGAAACTATTTACATACAATTATATAGCACATACAGTTGAATTTAGAATTATTAGCCCCCATAAATTATTAGCCCAGCTGTTTATTTTTTCTCCAATTTCTGTTTAACGGAGAGAAGATTTTTTCAACACATTCTGAACATCATAGTTTTAATAACTAATTTCTAATAACTGATTTATTTTATCTTTGGCATGATGACAGTAAATATTATTTGACTAGATGTTTTTAAAGACACTTCTAAACAGCGTAAAGTGACATTTAAAGGCTAAACTAGGTTAATAAGGTTAACTAGACAGATTATGGTAATTAGGCAAGTTATTGTATAAAAATGTTTTGTTCTGTAGACAATTGAAAAAAATATATAGCTTAAAGTGGCTAATAATTTTGTCCTTAAAATGGTGTTTAAAAAAACTAAAAACTGCTTTTATTCTAGCCGAAATATAAAAAATAAGACTTTCTCCAGAAGAAAAAATATTATCAGACATGCTGTGAAAATTTCCTTGCTCTGTTAAACATAATTTGGGAAATATTTAAAAAAGAACAAAAAATCAAAGAAGGGCTAATAATTCTGACTTCAACTTTTGATCCAAAGTTTGAGAAATATTTATTCAGGGAAATTTAAACTTTTGTCAAGAAAGAAATTGATCGGAAGTTAAATTTTATTAAAAAAAAACATTTATTTAAACTTTGAGGTATGGTGCTTAGCATATATAAGTACACCCCTCACAAATCTCTCTTTTCAATTCATATTTTAATAGGAAGCTATAGAATATAATATTTGTGCATATACATATACATTAGATTAGTCAGTACTGAAGCCAAATCTGGAGCTTATCTTACAAAAAACTTACGATAATGGTCAAAAACTAGTACAGCCAAATTTATGTTATAGAAAAATATTAAATACAAATTTTAAAAAAGATAAAAAAATCAAGAGAAGCAAAAAATAAAAAAATAAATAAAAAAATAATAAATAAATGGAAGAGTTTAGTTTAAATTTTGTTGGTTGTAATTTATTTTTAATTTTGAATTTAATTGTATTATCTTTCCATTTTTAAATATGATGGTGACTGAAATATTATTTCAATAAATTTATCTGTTTAATAAATCTGTTTTGTTTAAATGCACCAAAATACATTTTACTGAAAAACGGATACAAATATTCATTTTCAAAATGGGGTGTACTCGATTATGCTGAGCACTGTATGTGTTTATTAAAGAATTCTGAAAAATTCTAACATCTAAATTAGCTGCTGTCTTATTTTAGGCTTAAACAAATAAACTTTATAAGCAATTAAAATGTCAAATAATATAAGATTAAACTGACATAAAGTATCAAGTTGAATGTTATATAACTGAAGTTAAACTGCTCATCTTCGTTTAATAAATTAAAGTAACAAACATTTGTTGGCATAACTTAATGATCATATGTATTTTTTACACAAATATTAAGCAGCATAACATTTCAACATTGATGATAATAATAATACATGTTTTTGAGCATTACATCACTACATCAGAGTACGAGACGAGGATCAGGTAATGATAAATATTTAAATATAAATAAATAAAACATTTGATTTTTAATATATATTTTTTTTACAATATTACAGTTTTGTAAAGAAAAAATCTAATAAAATGTGTGCTGCTGTATATTAATTCACAATGTTTGCTTTAATTCTATTACAAAAATGAAAGCTTTTTTTCTGTAAATGTTTTAGATTTAGAATGCACAATAAATTCAATAACCAAGTCATGACAACACATGTTTTGTATGTTATTTAACTTAAAATAATAATAATTCCTTACATTTATATGGCACTTTTCTAGACCCTCAAAGCGCTTTACACATTAGGGGAATCTCCTTATTCACCACCAGTGTTCAGCATCCGGATGAGTGGTGGAGAGGAGACAGAGTGATGGGGATGGTTAGGAGGCAATGATGGACCTCAGTTTAACGTCTCATCCAAAAGACGGTGCTCACTGAGCTGTATAGAGTACCTTTCACTATACTGGGGTGTTAGGAACCACACAGGCCACAGGTTGAGCATCCCCTCCTGGCCTCAATAATAACACTTCCGGCAGCAACCTAGCTTTCCTATGTGGTCCCCCATCCAGGTAAAAGGCAGAAATGCAAATTTGAAGTTGTGAGAATGAGGAAAAAAAGAAGGAAAAACTGAATTGTGTGATGTAAACTCATATTTGGTGGCAAAAAAGTCAGTAATCCAAGATAAACATTAGAATAGCAGGAAAAAAGTCAGATTTGTGAAAGAAACTTAGACATCTAGGAAAAAAGGAGAATCCCAAGATATAAACTTATAAAAATTAAGTCAAATGACAGAATTGTGAAATACAAACTCAAACTGGATTTTAAAAGATGTCAGAATTAGAATATATAAACTCAGCCTTTCTAGAAATAGTCAGAAATGGGAAATGAAAACAAGAAATAAAATGAATAGAAATTGCAAGTAGCATGTCAGAATTGCAAGAATTATGAATGATTTTTTTTCTGTAAACGTTTTAGATTCAGAATTCACAGATACTGCCAAAAAGTAAATAACCTTTAATTCATGACAACACATTTTTTGTATGTTAATTTAACTTAAAATAAATGTAGTTCTACATTAGTTGCTCACAATTCACATTTTGACAATGCTAATTAACGTCTCTTGTTATAAAATAAAGCCTTCAACAACACATTTTAGACATACATTTTGCACATGGGCATATGGTAAAGGACCACTTTAGCTTTACAGGTTTTTTTTCTTCATGCTGTTCCTGGAAGCTCAGGGCAAGCGCGTGCTGTGGGAAGTATAGGGTTGCTGGACGGTGGTTTTATCGGCAGGCTGACAGCGTGAGGATGGATGTGGGAGACAGAAAGCTGGGCTATCACTGTCACCTCATAGACCTAGAGGTGCCACGCCCAGAATCAATGCCTGTCTGCCTGAAACACACTAGCCATCTAACCCGACCTGGCACCTCTGCCATAAATCACACTGGAACAGGAGATATTGTTTGAAACTCTTAGAAAAGAAGAACACAAATTTGATCCGGAAGTTGGAAGATGTAGCGTAAATTGGCAGAATTTCGTATTTTTATATCGGATAGATGGCATTTGTTTTGTATTTTTATAACTTCTGACCTTTTGTATTTATTTTGCAGATGATGAAAATTCTGACAACGCTGAAGATTGCAGTGAGAGAACTGGTGAGTACTTTCTATGTGTTTATATGTGGAATTTATGGAAAGAAGCTTTGTTTTAAAATCAAGGGGCTTTAAGTTATGCTTATTATTGACAAACTGGTTTTTAGTGGCTCCTATGTAAATCATTGTAAAAAAGCTTTTTTTTTGTTTTACTTTAGTGGTTTTTATGTTGAAAACTCCTTTTCTTTCCAACCAAAATATCAGACCAAGACAAAGGAGTAAATATATTAATTAAATTTATTTTAGTAAACTATTTCTTTAAGATAAAGAAAGACTTCTATTATAATTTTTGTCACTGTTAATATTTAATTATCACAAAGAAATGTACAGACATAGCAGTTAATGAACCTCTGAGTTATATTGTGAATTATGGTATATAATTCAGAGATTCATTAGTTACTAAGCCTGTACATTTCATTACCTTTTTTACTACATTAATTATTTAATATACTTAGGTTTGTTCAGAAAACAATAAAATATGAAGATTTCAAATGCAAAAGCCTCTAAATGTCTGAAATAAGTATTTTTTTGTTGACTCAACTTAAGTCATTCCAGTTCTGTAGACCAAACATTTTTAGTTGGCACAGCTTAAAAAGTTTTGTTACAGAGTTCACCTCTCCAGAAAGCTAATAAATAATCTTATGTTAAGTATCCCCATTAAATGTTTTTTTTTTTAAAAGCTGAGTGAACAAAAAAAAAGTGAAAGGAAATAAGGATTATGTTTTTTTTTGTACTGGGTTAAATTTTCTACAGTGTAGCATTTTTTTACAGGCTCCCAATTTTAGGTTCAGTATTTTTATTTTAAAGAATAAGAATAAGTTCTTTTCATTCAATTTAAATTTAAATAACTAAACATAAACATAGGATGTTGAGAAAACTGCAAATTTTAGAAGAAAATTTCAGACGGCACTTAGAGGTTTTTGCATATGAACTTTTTATATATAATAAATCCGATATGGTTGTTTACCAAAACACAGAAAGGATGTCCACTGGAAAATGATTTATAATTTGTTTAAACAATGAGTTGAACCATCTCAAATAGCCGGAGCATGGCTGTGATTTTGTCATTGGACTGTTTATATTATTATATTTTGACAAGTATATTTATCAGCTCTTACTTTTAATCTCTCTGCGACTGACATGTAATTAAACTGGCTTTAATTGATGGCGATATTTTCAAAAGTGCATCGATAAAACCTCTTTTTTTCTCAAATCAAGGGTCCTCCGATTATGCCAATTATTACCAAGGCTTGTGGGATTGTGAAGCTGAGGGACCGGATGAGTTGGCCTTCCAGAGAGGAGATTTGATCTACATCCTCAGCAAGGTCTGTGTGTTACTTCCTCACATCTCTCACTTAAACACACACATACAAGGTCAGAGTTTTAGTTCAGCGCTGTTGGCTTCATGGCCTTGGCTGATTTGTTAGTTGAAGTGCTCTGCATGTATTTAGATTTTTTTTTCTCTTATCTCGCCCTATCCATCTCCTCACTAATGATGAATAATATGGAGCTGGCCATAAGATGAGTCATATCGGTCAATACTCGCTGACTTTCTCTTAGCAGCTATTCATTTACTGTATTCTCAATGACAAAGCTGGGATGTACTGCGCTCAGTCAGTTCATTCTTATTGCAGTATTTTGAAAAAGCGCCTCAGATAAAATATAATGCATGAGGATTTGCGGTACTCTTTTTCTACTGCTTTGATTGTTGTGTATCAGTCACAGAATGCAATGAATAGCGTATCAGCAACATGTTGTCTTTATAAGAAAGCAAATGATTTTTCTCCAAGAGATTTGCGAGCAGCAAATTGAGCGTGTTTTGTAGCATGCCATATTGACATAAAAGAAAACTCCTTTTACATCTATGGCCTGTAGACGATTGCAGTGCTGTGGCCACACAGGCACTTTCTCAATAATAGGCTGTTGATTCATCGCTGTAGTTGTGTTTCGGAAAATTGAGTGGTCAGCCAAGCAAACCACTTTATTTGATGCATTCACTTTAATCTATATGTTTTTGTATTTTACAAATGGGATGTAAGCAGGAACACATAGTGTAGCTGATTCTTAAAGATACACCAGTGAAATAATCAATGTGTTTTAATTTTGCCTTTGACTTAGCTCAATGTTACCTTAAAGGGATAGTTCATCTAAATTTTAGATTCATTATTGCTGTCCAAAACCAATCTGGGGTACGCTTTCCAAAACAATGACACAACTCGCAGCTGAACTATCATAGTACGATGCGTCGAATGATGTAGTGACGAGTGTTTCCCAAAACCGCAGTTGCTCTGTTGCAGATCTATCATTTGAACCATGTTAGTTATAACGTAAAGCACCCATAATGATGCTTTAAACGGGGTGCAATAACTACTTCTTTAGCGAAAAACCCCATAATGTTTTGTGCAAATTATATTGTTTTACATAAACCTGCATTTAAAATAAAATCCAATATTAGTTTTGGTAAAAACAAGCACTCGTTTCCCATATTAATTCAAATATATGTAAATGACAAATAAAGTACAATATGCAATAGGCAATATGTTTCCTTTACAAATATTATTGAGAAGAATCCATAAAAAATCACTAAGCTAACACTTATTCTAATCTCATATGTAAATCATATAAATTGGCTTAATTTACAGTGGGCTATTAATTAAGAAATAAACAAATCCTACTTAATAATAATAATAATAATAATAATAATAATTTTTATTTATTATTATTATTATTATTATTACTATTATTATTATTATTATTATTATTATTATTAAGTAGGATTTTGTTTATTTGGTTATTTTATTTTTTTAAAAAGTCTACTTTTATAATTTGACACATTCTGCAGAAATGTTCTAACCACCAGGCCTATGTCACAGATACATTTCTTAATAAATAACCTTCTATAAATTAAAACCATTAACGTTGTATTTTTATATTTAATGTTATATTTTTGTTTTCATAAGCTTTGGAGACGTAACGTAATTTTGCTTTTAACTAAAAAATCACCTATAGCTTTTGCTATGAGCCACGGCTGTGTTCAAAATGGCATAAATGATTTTAAAGTAAACTACAAAGGAAGTGCAATTATAAACATGAACATCACTAAAACTGAACTGTAAAAATACCTTGAAAGCAAATTACACCAGTTTTTTTTTAATCATTCAAAATTTAAATGTTAGAATTTAAAGGAATTGGGCACAGAATATTATTTTTTCATAGATTATCACATATTTGCACCAGTAAATCCCTCCATGGAGACTATCAAGTACAGTGGTGATGCTTTGTTTATACTTTGCATGTGGGCATTGCATATTCCGGTTTCTTTTTGTCAAATGAGAAAGCAGATTACTGCCAACTGCAGGTTTGGGTCTCCTCTCAGACCAGTGCAGACCAGATGTGAGTTGACAACACAGTAGTTTTTCGGCTTGGTGTGTCCTGGTCCACACATACACACGCACGCACGCACACACGCACACACACACGAACCTGAGTAATAAATGTCAGTATTTGACATCAGGATGGCTCGACGTTGGATTTTGATCGCTATTCAACACAACCTAAAATCAACCAAATATTAACATCGTCTGACATCGTTATTAGACGCCAAAATAACATACTTAGATGCTAGCTAGACATTGAATTTATAATGTTTGGAATTTATGACTTATGGCATTGTGTGCCTGCTGGGTCATTGTGTCAAAGAAGAGACACCCATTTTAAAATGTGAATTTTATATACAACGACAACAGAGGTGCAGATCCAGATGCACGTTTATTAACAAGAATAGTCAGGCAAGCGATGGTCAACACAGTCAAACAGGTACATGCAGAGCAATCCAAAGTCATGGTCAGAGAACAGGCAAATAGTCAGTATAGGCAGCAATGAATCAAAACAAACAGACAAAGCTAAGCATCACAACACGGCTAGGCTAAACGTCGTAATGCTCACAGATAAACAGATAAAGAAGATTCAGCAAGTAGTGTGTTTGTCGGTGCTGCGTTTAAAGACCATGTAATCAGTTCTCAACAGCCTCAGCTGTGTTTGTGTTAGCAATCCGCGGAAAACCAGAAAAGGTGTGAGTGTGTGGTGCATGACAGGATCTGTGGTCCATATGGTGACAGATTGGCTGTCCTGAGTGAAAAGGAATGATTCCCAGCGATCTACAAGCCTGGATTGCTAGTGATTGTGACAGTATTAACCACAAGTAAAGATTAAGTAAATTAAATTGATTGTTTATAAATAACTTTTGTTATGACGTTAAATAAAATGTCAAGATGAGGGTAATAGCGCTTCATCATCATTCAGTCTAATAGATACATTTGTATAAATAACATACTTACTATACACTATTTTAATAGATTTTGCAAAAACCATTTACATTCAGTGGATTAAATTAAGTATTTAAAATATAAAAATTAGAAATAAATATTATTTTAAGGGGTTCATTGGGATTTAGTTTTTTAATATATCATGGTGTATCATATATCTAAATGTGACTGATACAGTAGATAGAAAATATAAGATTCCTGTCATATATACCATTGTTACAGTAAAAATCTATAAAATGTCATACAAATAGCAGAACTCACCTATCTTTAAGTAGGAAACAGAAAGAATTGTACCATCATTTATTTTGCCACTGTTGGTTTTTAATAATGATTAATAAACTGTACAGACATGACAGCTAACAAACCTCCTGTTTAAATAACAGAACAGTCAAAGCAGGTTTGTTCAGAAAACACTAAGTATAATTAAATCTGACATGGTTGGTTACCAAAACACAGAAAGGATGTGCACAGGCCATTTATTTTTTATCTCATGCCATATTATTAATTTGTATAAACAAGGAGTTGAACCATCTCAGATAGCCTGAGCATGGCTGTAATTTTGTCATCAGGAGTTTTATATTCATGAGTATATTTATCAGCTCTAACTTTTAATCCTTCTGTGACTGACATGTAATTGAACTGGCTTTTATTGATGGCGATATTTCCGAAAGTGGCTGCACTTGTATCTCTCGAATCTTGTAGACCTCTTCAGAAGCGTCCTCAAGTATAATTTCAGACAATGTGGGGTTGCTGCTGCTCTTGTTTTACGGGTGTTTCCCCAGGAACGTTGACCTTACTGAATGAAATATAGGCCCGTTGGCTAGAACTCAAGCCTAACTCTAGCGGTCCCACTCATAAAGCAGTGGTCATAAAACCGGAGTGCATAAATTCTGCTGCACAGAGGCGTGGAGGGGAGGCCAAGTATATTTGTGTCAACACCAAGCGTAATTACAAGGTGATAAAGACGTGAAAAGTGCTAAATCAATTCCGCTAACCAACAGGTTTTTGAGGCAGTGCTATGATTGACCGCTGCAAAGTCACAAATCAAAGAGGTCGACAGCGCTGTCACAGCACTGGTGTAAGCAGAGCGTACAGATTAAAAAAAGCTCTCTCATCAGTCTTTATTGATCCACCACTTACATTGAATAAACAGCTATTCGGCTCATCTACACAAATCACTTCACGTATCTATAATATGTGGCAGCATTTTATGCATCTGGACAACAGTGGTGCTTCATTGGGGCTTATTACTGTAGTGTTTTGTTTATGGAAGCATGGAGGTTAAATTTGAAGAGGTAGTTTGGCACTTTTGTGGACAATCTGTTTTTTTTTACTCTAATGTTATTCCAAACTTTGTGGATAATCTGTCTTTTTTCATTCTAATGTTGTTCAAAGTAAATCTATTTTTAAAAAGGTTTTTCTTTGTCTCTACACAAAAAAATTATGTGATTTCAATGGCTAAAACCTGTAATTGGTTAAAAAAAATTTACAATGCAATTTTAGATGTTTTACAGTAAAAATACCATTAAATTTACAGTTTTTAAAAGTGATAAAGACAAGTATTCATACACTGTAAAACACAACAGTCATCGTTATCAAATTAAACGAGTTTAGTTAACTCAAAATTTACTAAAAGTTCTTTTTACTCATTTTAAAAGAGTTTTGAACTCAGTGTTGAAAGTAATGAGTTCGTTAAATACCTCATTACTTCAACTTAAATGGAGTAAGTTCACAGTACTCATATGGATTAGTAGAGTGAGAAAACCACCGTCAACAAGGGGAGAACATGCAAACGCTACACAGAAACGCCAGCTGATCCAGCCGGGGCTAAAACCAGTGACCTTCTTGCTGTGAGGCAAAAGTGCTAACCACTGATCTATCATACCTCCACTTTGATTTAGGGCTGGGCGATTTGACCTTAAATCAAATCCTCAGTTAGTTGAGCATTTTAACTCGATTACGGCTAATGAACGATTATTTTATTTATTTATTTATTTTTGCCCTCATAGTTCACTGATAGTTTTGTACAGTAAATATGCTCACATATTACAAGTGAGAGATTTTTGAATGAGGGGTGCATTGCATGCTTTTAAAATAATTGAAGGAAACACACATTATCTACTATCTATGACTATTTCCTGAACATCAACGTTGAACAACTAAAATTAAAGCACACACTGCCTAAATAACTTGCACTTTTGGAAACAAAATTTATTATTTTCATTGTTTTTCATATTAAAAGTAGAAAATAAGCAGTATAAGTATCTCTTCTAAAAAATAGCTCTTGTTTACTCTGTAAATAATATTTTAAACAGTGCATTTTTTACATCTATTGTAAACAAAATTTTAATGTAAATAATAATTTTAATGTAATGGAAAATAAGCCCTCACTTATATCTGGCATATCTGGTGCAGCTTACAATCATCATCAATGTAGTGCAAAGTAAGGCTCAAAAATGGGTCCATCATACTACTTGACCAGAGATCAGATGTGGCTGCAAAGTGGCCGCAGAAATATAAATCAGCCTCAGGCTAACAGAGATGCGGTAGGGAAAGTAATTGAAAAAAATTGTACTGGAAAAATTTGATTGATTATAGGTTCTGAATGTCGATTTCAATTACTTTTCGATTAAGTCAAATATTTTTCTTTATATAGTTATGGGGGTTTTATTTTAAATATGTTGTTTAATTTTTATTGCATTACACTGCATGCCTTCTATATGCTCATATTACTTCCTTAATCTGTTTGTGATTAAATGGCAAAGTTCTGGCAACCAAGGCTTTAATTTGTAGCATTATTATTGTTCACAGTGAACAATAAAAGTCAACAGGGTCAAGTGGATTTGGATTCTGCATTTTAGACTAAAATCTTTCTTCAAAAATATCATCTTAGAGCAACACAGAAGAAAGTCATACATGTATGGAACAAAGCATGGTGGAAAAAACATGTAATTGAACCGGCTTTTATTGATGGCAATATTTTCGAAAGTGGCTGCACTTATATCTCTTAATTCTCGTAGACCTCTTCAGAAGCGTCCACAAGTATAATTCCAGACAATGTAGGGTTGCTGCTGCTGCTCGTTTTATGGTTGTTTCCACTGGAACATTAAGTGAAGTTTATGTATAAACTAATTTCGAGAGGATCACATGCTTATGATTGCTAGTGGCTGGATCCGCATTATCCAATTCACTATGCGCCAATCAGATGACTCCTAAAGTACTATAAATACCCTGGGTTTCATTCCACTGCTTTCTTCATTTCGAAGAGTCCCCCCTTCCACCCCTACTCCTCCTTCTTCCTAGATGGGTGACACTGTGGCCCATCGCATAGCACTGTTGCCTCACAGCAAGAATGTCTCTGGCTCCACGCTTTACCAAACCAGAAGATATTTCTGTGTGGAGTTTGCACTTTCTCCCCGTGCTCACGTGGGTTTCCTCTGGGTTCCCCGGTTTCCTCCCACCGTCCAAGAACATGCAAATTAAGTTAATTGACTAATCCAAATCGGCACCATAGACATGCTTCTAGTATGTAGTTATATCCAAGAGCAATCACTTAATGTTCATTGGTTACTACAGGGAAGTTCTCGAGATCTACCTGAGCTCAAACTCCCCTCCTGCCTTGCAATGGGAGGGAACCCTGGGCTCGAGGATCTCATGAGCTCAGAGCTCTCTCCCAGGACAGCATGCCAAACAAGCTTTTATAATCAATCATCAGCTAAGTGTAAACTCTTGAAACTTACTGAATGACATATAGGCCTGTTACAAAGTGTTACAAAATGTTACAATAATTCTTTTATGGCAGGGTTCTAACAACCAAAGATTTAATTTGTAACATTATTTTTGTAATTAATAAAAAGTTGATTTTGCATACAGCACTGATAACGGCACTGTTTTCTTCAGATCAGCCATGGTCTCATATGTTGCATGGCGTCCGAACATGAAAAAGTAGGCTTTGCACAGACTACTCAATCCTCAGGTCTGAAGAACCACAGCAGCAGGATATTTGAGGATATTTTTCATCCTCCTCTAATCACAACATGTTCACTACCAAACACATATACTCAAATGTGTGTAACTGTTGTAAGCCTGGCTTTTTGTTGTATTCAGTTAAAGGGGCCCACTGTGAATTTTTTTAAACCATTCTTTTTTCCTCTTCGACCATGCCATCCTTTTGCATTCCTAACTCTTAATTTATGCCCCTAGATTCAAAGTACATGACTCCCAAAGGTCAGACACAACACATGCCAGAATTCCCAGTGGAATCCTCTTAAAATCCTGGAATGAGAAGCAAAGAGATTTATTGCACTAAAGATGGAGGCAGACATCTCCAGGACTCTTTTAACATGCAAGCCCAATGATATCCCTTTCTTTCAGTCCGTCCTGGCCTTTCTACAGCATGCGCTTTACACTTTCACCGTTAGGGGCTGTAAACCAGGCATCCTGGATGCCATTCTAGTCAAGGGCCAATCCACTATTAACATCCAGATGCTCCATCACTTTGAATGTGGACACTACTGCCACCTTCTGGCGGAAGTTTAAATGGTTTCTCTAACTGGGTGGCCATGTTTAAAAAATATGTGGAGAAAAAAAACGTCCTTGTGTGTAACTAGGAATTGTTTTTATATTCACAGATCATATTAAGCATTTCAGTTTGACTACTATTTAATCGGAAAGCGACCATTTATCCCATTTGCACGTATACGTATCAATTTTCTCACGTTTCACTGTGCGAGTTTTACAGGTAGACATAAATGTGAATTTGCATGTGAATATGTGGTTCTCACAGACGAAACCGGGGGATTGTGAGTGTTATCTCCTCCCTATTGGGACACATCCTCGTAAACTTCAGACAGATGACTGCTCTGGTTGGCCTCCTGCCCAGGGGGTCAGTCTTCTACAAAATGCCCAAAGAAAAGGAAAAGGTGCCATAAAAGAAAAGGAAAATCCAGTGGAAATAGATGCTCCTTTTTAACTCATTCTCACGCACTCATCTAAGGACCTGCCTTCATTGTGGCCGCAGAGGCGCTCTATAGACATATATTGAGCTTCTGTTTACCAGCAGAGGCATCAAGGGGTGAGTCTGGGGTTCTGGGGTCATGCAGAAGGCAACGGTCATCTCCCGGTCAACTACAGTAGGTCATTATTCAGCCTAAGCCAATAGTCCAGAACTGCACGGCGGCCGCCCCCCTCACACTCTGCATAATTATTATAAATGGGAGGCCACATAAACAGCCATCATTACAGGCTCTCAGCAGCATACACAATCCACTTTAAATGCCTATTAAGTTTAAGTGCCATCAGTAATCCCCAAGTGTACTTTTACAATGGCAGATTATTTGGTCATCCACATTTTTACTTGATGTCGCACCTTCGAGCGCCCAGGATTTGGGATTAAATAAGGCCTATGGCGGTTCCTTCCGACTACACCGTGCAAATATTAATTTTGAGTGTTCTTAATGGCAGGCTAAGATGAAAACGACATGCAAATGAAATGCGCTGATTGAGACAAATTGAACGACGGCTGTCTTTGCCGGAGCTGCAGATCAATACCTGTTCGCCACCTGCTGTGTCTGCTGCTTAGGACTAGCAAACAACGTGACGTATCGGTGTTTGTCTTTTAAGATGGCTGGATGAGTGAGTCCCAGTGCAGCACTGAGCATGTGGTGCCAATGCTTTACGATGCGAGTTAAGGAAGGAGAAGCAGGAGAGGAGAAGCGGAGGGGGGGTTTGTAGCACCCGAGCGCCGGGTTCAGCGGCGGGGCAATGAGAGACTTCCTGCGCTCCATCACTCCCAAGGCCTACCTCAGTCAGCTGGTGGCCAGGGGCAGAGGCCTCATGTCTCATTCTTATTACCATGTCTCCTGCCTCCATGGTGTGTGTGTGTGTGTGCGCGTTTCAACTCGCAACGGAAGAAAATGAATGCGTGCGGGCACCGAGGGAGAGTTTGCAAATAAGGAAAATGATTAAAACTCGATTGAGGAAGGAGGTGTGCATGCAAAGCGTGTAATCTTATAGGGAAATTTATAGAGCAGAGATGAAAACAAGGAAGGTTTTCAGGTATTCTGATGTTAGCACTCACTTTTGAGCCTGTCATGATATTTCTGAAGTTAAGCCACTCCTTTTTAAGGCATCATTAGCTGTCAATCTGTCCCGCGGTCAGAGAGCAATGGGCCCATCTGAACGCCATTGCCAGCCGCCCCCCTGAGTGAGAAATAAATGATATCGGTGGCACACTGCAGGTGTTGTCATGGCAACAAACACTCTCGATGTTCCCTGTGCCAACTCCGCCTTCCTCGGGAGAAGGTCATGCGGAGGTCAGCGCCATCGCTGCGTAGCGCTTCACTTTCACAGCAGCTGCCCACCAGACCTAGACCAAACTGAGATGCACCTGACCCTGTCCTGTTACAGAGCCGTTCCCAAAAAGCCACCCATTATCCCAGTCCCATGCAGTTCTTTCTGCTAAATCTCTATAACAACCCTCTCTACGGTCAGGCGCAGATTGGATGTCTCCCAAATGCCTCTAGCTGACAGATGCATTGCCGAAAAGCAGATTGCTAATACTGGGAGGCAGGAAAAATGAGGCAGGAATGAAAAGGACACGAGTCATCGAAATGGGACGGACTGCACTGGAATGTATTGACTCTCTTTCTTGTACTGCGTGTGTACTCTGTTTGAACCCACAGTTACACCATGTTGGGGAGGGTGCTGGTAAGGGGCAGAGGAGGCGTGTTGGATGGAAGGAGGTGCAGACTGCTCCAAATGGATTCATCAGCCGTGGACACACCTGTGATTTTGCGGAGTATTATACAACAGTTTGTTCTGCTCCTTCACTTTGATTGCTGATTGTGATTGTTGATTTACCATTCAACAGGACTGGAACCTTTCATGGTTTTAACACTGCTTCTCTGTTTGTGTTCATGAAAATATGTGCTACCGAGCAGCCTGAGCTACCTTAAAATGTATTTAATAAAATAAAACAGCGCAGCTTCTTCCTCACCTGATTACGAAAAGAAGAACCGTAAGCGGTCGACTGTTGACAAAATAAAAACTACGCTGCTTTTGATATGAATTACTCATCAGAAATTGCTTCGGTGGTCTTGTTTCAGTGGTTTGGCTTTCTGTCTTTCTCTGTATTATGCTAGCATGATGGTATGTTTTGAATGCGTTAGCTCATCTATGAACATAGTCTCTGCAGGAGTCTCATTGGATGTAATGAATATGGCTACTCTCATGATTCCACATTCAGTCACAACGATCAAACTACAACTTAGTTTGTTGTGAATATGTGCACTTTAGCTGCAGCAATTACACACTGTGCCTTTGTCATTTGACCGGTAGGTGGCAACAAACAACTATCTCTGCTTGAATCAGGGTTGGTCAACAAATTGGTTGACTGAACAATTGTGAAGTTAAGGGACATGAAACATTAAATGGTCCACATTAGTCAATGAAACATTTACCCACTTATGGGTGTTTCCTAAATCCATTATTAGACAGCTATATTCCCAAGTTCTCTTAAACACTGTTGATCCAAATTTGTTTTTTACAAATTGAATGAAACAAGTGAGTTTTTATGAATTAATCATTAGATAACTCTCTCAGCTAATTTGACCTAAACAGATTAATTTAGGTCTGCAGCAGAAATCGAATGCTTTCTGAGTAGGTACTTCATTATCCAGGAAATACTTCATAATGTTTTACTTTTCATTTTCTTTGTAAAAATGTCAAAATTTTTCTAAATTTGCATGAAAATATTTCATAGACATCTACACTTACCAGCCACTTTATTAATTACATCTTACTTGTACAGGGTTGGACCCGCCTTTTCCTTCAGAACTGCCGTAATCCTTTGTGGCATTTATTCATCATTCATTCATTCATTTTCTTGTCGGCTTAGTCCCTTTATTAATCCGGGGTCGCCACAGTGGAATGAACCGCCAACTTATCCAGCAAGTTTTTAGCAGAGGATGCCCTTCCAGCCGCAACCCATCCCTGGGAAGCCCCCACACACACACTCATACAATACAGGCAATTTAGCCTACCCAATTCACCTGTACCGCATGTCTTTGGACTGTGGGGGAAACCGGAGCACCCGGAGGAAACCCACGCAAAGGCAGGGAGAACATGCAAACTCCACACAGAAACGCCAACTGAGCCGAGGTTCGAACCAGCGACCTTCTTGCTGTGAGGCGACAGCACTACCTACTGCGCCACTGCCTCGCTATTTATTCATCAAGGTACTAGAAATATTCCTTAAAGATTTTGATCTATATTGACATGATAGCATCATGTAGTTGCTGCAGATTTGTTGGCTGCACATCCATAATGTGAATCTCCCCTTCCACCACATCCCAAATATGCTCTATTGGATTGAGCTCTGGTGACTGTGGAGGCCATTTGAGTAAAGTGAACTCATTGTCATGTTCAAGAAAACAGTCTGAGATGATTTGCGCTTTATGGTGCATTATCCTGCTGGAAGTAGCCATCAGAAGATGTGTACACTGTGGTCATAAAGGGATGGACATGGTCAGCAACAATACTCAGGCAGGCTGTGGCATTGACATATGATGCTCAATTGGTACTAATAGGCCCAAAGTGTGCCAAGAAAATATCCCCCACACCGTTACACCACCACCACCAGTAGATACAAGGCTAGATGAATCCATGCTTTCATGTTGTTGATGGCACATTCTGACCCTACCTGCCTAATGTCGCAGCAGAATTCGAGACTCATCAGACCAGGCAACGTTTTTCCATTTCTATTGTCCATTTTTGGTGAGCCTTTGCAAACTGTAGCCTCAGTCTCCTGTTCTTAGCTGACAGGAGTAGCACCTGGTGTGATCTTTTGCTGCTGTAGCCCATCCGCCATCCGGACATGTTGTGCATTCAGAGATGCTCTTTTACATACTTTGGTTGTAACGAGTGGTTTTATCTTTCTATCAGCTGAAACCAGTCTGGCCATTCTGCTCTGAACTCTGGCATCAATAAGGCATTTGTACCCACAGATCTGCCGCTTACTGGATATTTCTCTTTTTCTAACCATTCTCTGTAAACCCTAGAGATGGTTGTGCATGAAAATCCCAATAGATCAGCAGTTCCTGAAATACTAAGACCAGTCCGTCTGGCACCAACAACCATGCCACGTTCAAAGTCACTAAAATCACCTTTCTTCCCCATTCTGATGCTCGGTTTGAACTGCAGCATATTGTCCATGTCTACATATTAAAAATATGTGTTAACGAGTCGTTGGACAGGTGTACCTAATAATGTGGCCGGTGAGTATATGTAGGAATCAGAGAAGATCTTTATATTAAGAAACACTTTTTTTTTTGTCTTTTTCTTTTTTGGGAAAATAGAGATTTTACAACTGTTGAGTTGACAGCATTACTAGATCTGAATCTATTGACCTGATCTCCAGGCCTGGCGGGAGCACTTTTAGCTTAGATTAGCATAAATTATTGCATCAGATTAGATCATTAGGATCTTGCTCAGAAATGACTAAGGAGTTTAGATAATCTTCTTATTTAAAACTTGATGAAGAATGGGTGTTGTTCAGTAGTTTAAGGAGAACTTAAGGAGAACTAATACATTCAAAGGTTTATTTGTGTTTATGTTCCACTATATTAGTTCACATGTATTTATTATGCTATTGGGTTATCAAATCAAATCACTTTTGTTGTCACATTATCAGTAGCACATGTGCTATGATGAGTGAAAAGCATACAGACAGTGCAAATACAACATTCTACTCTTTAGTCATTTAGTCATGGGTTACATTCTACTCTTAGTCATGTCGGGTAACTGTATGTTTACCTATGACAGACGTCTTTGCGGTTGGGTCATGTAATTTACAAGGAAACAAAACTTTAACATCAGAATATTTACTCCTTATATTGCGATATGAAAACAGTTTCAGTTTCTTATACGGTTTTCTGGGGGGTCTAACAGTATTCAGGTACAGAAATTGAATAATCATTATGCAAAACTGTGCTTCTTTTTTACTCTGCTTTGTCTCATTTCTATTCCAAATATAAAAACAAATCTTAGATCAAGTAAAAATATTGTTTTGTTTTGTTTTAGATGAAATAAGGCAAAATTAAGAGTTTAATAATAAGTTAAATACTTAGTTTTCTCTTTGAAATTGAGATAGTTGGACCAGAAACAAGGACAAAAACTTTAAGTTAGAAAAACATTTTTGTTATTGCATAAATCATATAAATACAGTGATTAATTACAATTCTGTGGCTCCTGGTCAAGTATAATCCAGATTTAACATTGCATATCTTTGCCATGAGACTATTGCGCATGTGCACATTGTGATAGAGATGCTGAAAAGATATATTGTGCAGCCCTATTTGAAACCATATAAATAAAGTGTTAAATGATATTGAAAATTCATTTATAATTTAAGCACAATCGTTTCAAAAACATTTACTGCATTTTTAAAACACCGTGACATGCACAAGATGTGAATGCATCAGTCAAGCATGTTTATCAGTGCATGATTGCATAGAAAAAGAATGGAAAGTGGCACACTAAAATGCAGAGCACGATCTCTGTGAATTGCCCCTTCTGGCAATATTGGGTCTAAAATGTAAGTTCCCCAATATTAACTTCTTGTTTACTGAGCTGTCATATAAGAACATCAATCTCCACCTCCAACCATCCCCATCTGCATAGCCGCTCGCGTCTCAGACAAAGAGCTCAAGTTCTCAGATGCACTGAGACATTGATGCCACGACGGCATTCAGCTCACCGTCCAGATGGATTTTATTCCGTATAGCATCATTAGAGCGGCTCATCTGCATGGGCTGAGGACTACATTAGGCTCGCAGCACTGTGGGTGTGCTTAAAGAGAGGAAGGTAATTAGTTCCTACTCTCCTCAGCAGGCAGTGGATGGATGACATGCTCATCATGTCTAAATGTACAGTGTGTGCTTCTGGAATACTAAAGCTCTTAAAACACTTCCACTTCTATCTCTGCGTTCTGTAATCTCCTCATTTATAAGCCCCGGTCCACCTGAATCTGTCTTCATTCATTAAAGGCCAGATATCTGGGGCTCTCTCCACTCTTACTCTGAAGAGCTTTGGCCTGGAATAGCTCTTAAAGGTATTTGATTTCCAAGAGGAGTGAATCGAGGGAATGTTAGGCTGGAGCTCCATGATGAATATTGAGCATTTCTTACATTTCACTCAAGACATAAGATGGCATCCCAAATGATGCATTTCTGTACTTGTGATGCATTTGTGGATTTGTTGTTTCCTCAATAGCCTTTAAGCTAGTCCTGCTCATGTCAAGATCTCTGGTGACAGTTATTGTCTATAACTTCCAACAGCAGAATCATCACACTGTTTTTAATTAAACGCTCAACTGCTGTTTCACCATTTAAGTTAACATTTAGATTTGCATTTAAATGTCTGTTTGCAGGTGCACGCAATTGTGTTCTATTACAAACATCATGATACTTTGTTTTTGCAGTCCAAAGCCTGGATTTGAATAGATTTAATGCAAAACACAATTGCTTCATGATTTTAAGTTTTTGAATTATATGACAAAAGCTACAGTGCATTCGGAGAGAAATCATAACGCTTTACTTTTTCCACTTTTTTTGTTACAGCCTTATGTGATTTTTCAGGTTTTTTTGATTTTTAATAAATTTGCAAGAATTTCAAAAAAATATTTTTCACATTCACATGTCATTATGGGGTATTGTGTAGAGCTTTGAGGAAGAAATAAATCAATTAAATCCGTTTTGGAATAAGGCTGTAACATAAAAAATGTGGAAAAAGTGAAGCGCTATGAATATTTCCGCATGCACTGTATATAATGCATTACATAGGCTAACTTCTAAAACATCCAGTAAATTTCACTTTCAGATCAAATGGTGAAAAGTAATATTTTTATAAAGAAATTTGGATCAAATCAGTTCAATTTATTTAAGTATTTGAGTGAGCAAAAGAGGTGGACAATCATGATTTTAATTTTTGTTTGCATATGTGGCGCTGGACCACAAAAAGCACATGTCTTTTGTTTCACACGTATATTATTGCCAACAGACAAAATTACTTTATTATATGGTTCAAAATTATTGATTTTCCTTTTATGCCAGCATGTTCAAGATTTTTTGTACATTTCCCACTGTAAATTCTATTCAGTCTCATTGGTAACACTATAATAACTACATACTAAAAATCATTTTTAAGCATTAGCACATAGTGAATTCATTATTTGTTAAGCATTAACTCTAAATTGATAGACGTTAGTCAGCAGTTTATAACTGCCGATACACTCTCAGAAATAAAGGCACGCTTGCTGTCACTTTGGGTGGTACCTTAAAGGTCCATAATAATACCTCAAGGGTATAGCAGTACCTAATGTACAAAGATTTTTTTGGTACTAATAAATGCTTTTGAGGTACCAATATGGACCCTTTAAGTACAAATACCTTTTGAAAAGGTACCACCCCAGTAACAGCTTGCGTACTTTTATTTCTGAGAGTGTACAAATACTCTATTTTTGACTTATAAGCACATTTAAAATTTACTTTATAACTGTACTTTCATACTTTGTTACTGATTCATTTTTATGAATAAATTAAGTATCCTATTATTTACAAATCATTTGTATTTAAAAGTAGTTTTGGGTTTTTAAGATTATTCAGAATGAGTTAGTAAATGATTAATAAACAATTCAAATCAACATTTATTATATTATTATTCAGGCAAATATTCATATTTAATTTGTATGTTAATAAATGCTTTATTAACTCAACATCCAGTTTTGTGACCTAATCTAAAGTGAGGAATATTTATGCTTCATAAATCCCTTAAACATCCCCCAAACTCGGTCCTGGAGGGCCGATGTCTTGTAGATTTTAGCTCCAACTTGCCTCTACACACCTGCATGAATGTTTCAAGAAAGCGTAAGAGCTTGATTAGCTAGCCCCAATGTGTCTGATTGGGGTTTGAGCTAAACTATGTAGGACACCGGCCCTCCAGGACCAAGTTTGGGCACCTCTAATGTAGAGTTAATGCTTAACAGATAATGAAATAACTTTGCTAATGCTTAATAAATGTGCATATTGTGTAGTTATTATAGTGTTACCAACAAGAATGAGCTGAATTAAATTTACAGTAGGAAATGTAGGCCTACAAAAAAATCTTGAACATGTTGGTATAAAGGAAAAGGAAAATTTATCTGTTTATTTTATATATTATTATATTAGTATATTATTTAGCACAATTAAAAAAAATCTTTAAGTGCTTCACAATGTCAGAATTTATTTTTATCATATATAAAAATAAATGTAAATATATTACAACTAAACATGTTGGGTTAGTAATGTGTATTGTAAAGACTGCATTTAGACAGTGTTAACATTATAATTGTCTCAACATTTATATATTTTTTAACTTTTGAAATCCAGATTTTTAAACACAATTTCAGCCAAATATTGGCAAATTCTAATAAAGGATATCATCAATTGCTTATTTATTTAACTTTAATGTTATCTAAAGATGTCAATTTTGGAAAATTGTACTGAATTTGTGGTGCAGGGTTATCCTACATAAGATGTTGTTTGATGCTTTGTGTCTATGCAATGAAGTATATGCTGGTGTCCTATTTGCAGTCATTGACCAATTCCGTTTGTCTCTGTATTTCTGTGTTTCTAGGAGTATAACATCTATGGATGGTGGGTCGGTGAGCTAGATGGTGCCATCGGCATAGTTCCCAAAGAGTTTTTACACCCTGCTTATATTCTATGAGGTATTTATTTTTCACACCGCCATTCCCCGTAATTACTTACTCTGGATAAACAAGATACCGAGAGTGAGAAATACACGTAAACGGTTAACGTGTTACACTGTTGCTGTCCAGTTGATCAGTTTCTAGAATAACTTGAGCATTAACGCCAGCTCCTCCATGCTGACACCTGCTGGAGATGACTGAAATTACAACAGGGTTTCTACAGGTTTCATCAAGTGAAGACTTGAGACCTTTTTGAGTCCATTATGAATGAAATTACAGACGTACACAAGGCTGATCAATCCATAATGGTATATAGAGTTAATAAATAAACTTTTATTGAGATGGAGTGTTTGTGATTGGATGTGTTGAACCGATTGGGTAGCTTTAGATTGACATAGGAAAATTAAGACCTGTTTAAAATGATTTAAGAATTTTTAAGGTCTAAAATGTAGTTTTTAAAACGTAAGATACCCTTTACATAGACATTAATTACAAAAGATTCATTCTTTTAGAGCATGTTGTTCAAACCAGTGTTCATTTCTGTTTGTCTTTTTCTAGGTTTGCTTTGTTGCGAAGATCACAGAAGCAAATGTCTTCAAAGTTTAAATGAATTGCATTTTAGTTAATAGACTAATAATAATTAATAGAAATGTTTAAACTTAAAAAAAAAAAGCTCTAATAGTTATCCAATCTGAGAACTAAGTGTTTTTGTGAGTAAGCCTTTTATTATTTATGTGTGTACACTAAAAGGCTTATTATTGTCCAAGTCTAGTTTTCTGATTTATTCAAATACAAGACACACAGACACACACACAATTGATTTCTACAATACTGTTGCAAACTGGTTGAATTCAAACTAATTTGATAATGTTCAAATTAATTTGTTTAAATTCAGCTCAAATCAATTTACATCCACTACTATAAAAAACATAAATCGTTATTAGGAATCATCTTTGAATATTTTCTTCAGTGCATTTATGCAAATAGTGTACATATGAAAACCATTTGTAGCATGAGAAAGTCATTTTAGCAGTTCTCATTTACTGTTATATAAAGACAGTGCTTTATCAGCAATTACTAAATATAATTTTATAAATAATTTAGATTAAGACAGAATCTTGAAATATCCTTAAATCCTGTTTTATTTTTTTTTACTTGACTCTGCACTTAAAAGTTGTAGATCAGATGCAGTACCAGCCAATTCAGCACGTACATTCCCTGACATAAGTCTCATTATTAATCCCGATGTAAGAGCAACAAATAACTTGACTTCTCGTTGATCATTTGGAAAAGTAGTAGAAGGTAGATTTAAACCAATGAATTATCTGTTTAACTGCATCCCAATCATCACAAAAACTGCAGACCTATTGGAACCTGCACCTAGGATTCTCACAGAAATTCCAGGATTGGCCAGCCCAGTCTCCAGACATGAACATTGAGCATGTCTGGGGTAAGAGGGAGGAGGCATTAAAGATGAATCCAAAGAATTCTGATGAACTCCTGCGGGAACGATTTCTTTGCCTTTCCAGATGACTTATAAAATTATTTGAGTCATTGCAGATGTGTGGATGCAGTCCTCCAAGCTCATGGCGGTCATATACAATATTCTTTCTTTTACCACTGCACCATGACTTTATATTCTATACTGCACATTATTTCTGTTAGGTGACAAGACTTTTGTCCAAGCAAAGTCAGACCTTACTGTCCTAATTAAATAATTAAATATCAAGACATTTTGGTAAAATAAGCTTAATCTAGAGGCCTTTGCCTTTTATATAAAGCACTTGTGATACCAAATAGTCATGTAGAAGTCAAGTTAATATTTATTGTTCCTAAATCTTGGCTAGGCGACAAGACTTTTGTCAGGTAGTGAATAACTCCTAGAGAAAAATACCCATCATACAAGTTTCTTTTTGTTAGCAAAAAGCTAATTAACGAAATTTTACATCTTACGCTTGTTTTTTTTTGGTTGTTTGAATACATGCAGCACACAACAAACTTAACAATTATTCACAAAAAAAGCACAACAGCAGTTAATGACATGCCTTGAATGTATTGTAAAAACAATAGTTTATTCAGCAAAATGTATCACTCTTAAAACTGGACAAAAAGAACAATAAAAAGCTTCCAGGATTTGATGAATCAGTCGTTTCAGATGAAAATATAATACTCCATGTAATAATTGTCAGCTCACACTCCAAATAAAATCTTGCACATGAACTGCCTCGCTTCCACTCTTTAGCCTACACGTACATTTCAGATGAACAACGCAAAACGCTTAAGTGAAATACAGCATCAATAAGAGCTTCTCGACCGGAGAAACCGACCATCAAGGGTAGATCCATCAATCACGCGACCCAGAGAGTCTCAGAAGTGGATTCAAAAACTGAACTACATGGACTTTGGCTTTGCAAATGATAAAAAAAAGAAACTCACGATTGAAGTGTTTCTTTAATTAAATAAAGAAAAACAAATCGGAGACAGTTTCTTTGCGACGCATGTTCAGGCTCTGCCTTTATACATTTACACTGTCCGCTAAGAAACAAAACAAAAAAGGGCTTATTTTGAAGGGTTTAAAATAGTGACAATATTTTACAATTCTATCTTAAGTGGCATGTTCTATCAGGCCCGATCGAGTGGTGCGTCTCTTGGCCTGGTCATAATGGGTGACGGAACTATTCTAGAACCACCTGAAAGCTAACACGAGCTCCAAATGGTGGAGAATCGGGCCGGGAAGGAAAGGGGACGGGGGTCTTAGTACAGGGCGTCAGTATTGCTGCTTCTCGGCCTCTTGATCTTCTCGATGTTCTTCAGGATCATGTCATGTAATGTTACCTGCAGGACAAGTTTAGCTCATTAAAGTCATCACAATCTACACTGTAAAAGATTATACCATTGCCTCAAGTGGAATCAAATTAACAATTTTTTGCTATTCCTGCATATCTTTTTCTACAAAAAAATTGATTAAAAATAGATTTATGTAGAATGATTTTTAGGAACATAGTGTCTAAAACATTAACACATGAAATAAGATAACTTTTTAACCTAAGGTTTACAATGCAAATCCAATTAGTACTACTAGTTTGGTAAACAAAGCACCAAAAAGTCTCACAAAATATCCACTAGAAGTGTAACGAATCACGTTTGATCCATGATTCATACGGATCACAACCCATGGTTTGGAACACACGTGGCATGTGGATTAGTACCTTTTTATACTGGTAGATTAATCTTATATTTATCCATTTATTTTTATTAAACTTTCCAAGTTCTGCTGGTTGATGCATGTGCCGAGTTTTCCTTGCCAAACTTAAGCCAATTAGAATTGTTTGTTTTGGATCAATTTGGAATTTCCACAACCCTCAGAGCTCGGGGGATCAGAGTGAGTGATCTTACCTGGCCCCACTCTGATCCAATCCTAAATTTGTTACGATCACAGAAAGGTCGCCTCTCACGTCATTCAAATCACATATATGAAAGCATTTAGGCTTTTCTGTAAAATATAATGATGGCGAAAGATGTTGTGGTAGGTTGTTCGGGCTGAGGTGAGTCTCATTGAAGGTGTTTTCTGTTACTACTTGTTTAGCCTGCATTAATGCATTCAGTTTAAGTTTAAGCATGATTAATCAGTAAAGGATTGGTATCTCAACAATCACGCAACATAATATATAAATGATGGTGATTTGCAAATATTTATTAATCCTTCCAATTATGAAGCTACAAACAGTGAAATGAGACAGAAGTACTGGGAGAACAGTTTATAGTTTGAATGAAACCAGTGATGTTTATGGTAAAGATTAAAATCATTGTCATACGCATTCAACAAATTAAAGTTGTAGGCAGCAATTACATAATTTAACCAATAGGTGGCGACAACCAGCCATTAAAAAATATGCAACTGAACAATTCTTCAAAAATGATCGTCTAGCAATGAAACATGACGTTTTATGAGTGAATAACTGAATCATTTATTGAAAATGAGACTAAAAATAAATATGGGTTGTAAAAAATATAATGTTATATTTACACATTTAGTGTTATCAGCAATATTTGTAGAAACCGTTTCACAGTTTTTCACAGTACTGAATATTTAACAATTGTTTTAATTCAGCTGATTATTAGGTTCTGTTTGTTAAAACCAAAAGTGTCTTGCATTACTGTTTTTGTAATAAATGGAAAGCAACTGACATTTGTCTCCTCTCCTTTTTGTCTGACCTGAAAAAAGGTCCGATCTGTGACAAAAAAAATCCTAACGTGATCTGAACCATGAGACTTGTGATACGTTACACCACTAATATCTACCAAGACAGAAAATATTACTTATAAACTATTGTACACACATTTTCTAAACACTTGCATATTTAATTATATTACTAAAATAATGATAAAAACTGAATAAATATACATTTATACATTTAGAGAAATAGACTCAATCATGAGTTCATCATAAACTATGTTTCCATGACATATTGATTAGATCACTTTCTACAGTGTTTAGAACATTTTGCATAATTATTCATCAACTAGTATAGCAGTACTTACGTATTGATTTCGCAGTTCTGACACTATAATCTTGAGGCTGATGTATTCCTTCTCATCAATCTCTGTCACTGTGCGGCGATAATCCTCCTAAACATCCAATAACATAAGATTATCTTAAATATAATAAAACATATTATAGACCTGACATAAATGCTAGTCTGTAAGTGTAATGATGACTTACAACATGAGGGTATTTTGCTATTTTGGAAACCAGCTTTGCCCTTGTGATATAGTACCTGGAAAAAAAGATAAGGATTTTTTTTTTAATATGAATAAAATTCAAAAGCGAGCCGTTGTCTGCCATTAATATGGATTTAGTGTGAAGCACCTGGATATCTGGTCTAAGAAAGATGCTGCTTCCCCTTCCACTGTTCTGAGTTCAGCAACCGTCTCCTCCTGTGGACAGTAACGACAATCACAATTGCAGGTTAGTGGCTAGCAACTTCTGCATTTGACTTTCACTGATAAGTCCAAAGGTCACAGACAGTGGAAAATATTTTATGTGGCAGCATACCTGAATTGAGACACCAAAATTGTTGCCATCTTCTATTCTAGGGATTAACAACTGAACCCACATCTTGACCTAGAAGAGCACGGGAAAATTATTTAATCATTTACCTAACACGCTTGAGTGGAAGATGGCACAAGACTATCAACGTACTGTGTTGCATTTTTCCATAAGAGTTCTGATTTCAGGCTTGACTTTTTCAATCAGCTCCACCAGCTTGCCATTGCTTTTCATCATTCCACCAGGCATGACAAAGACCTTGGTCCCGCCAACTACAACAGAGCATATACAGGAATCAGAGAGTGAAATCAGAGAGTGTTGCATTGGTTACTGCAATAAAGCAGCATGATATCAAATCTAGTATGATTTCATAAACTACACAGCATCCCGATATTCACACAATTCAGGCAAACTTAAGCATAAAACCATACATTGTATAATCAAAAATTATAAAAAATGTAATACCTTGCAAAATAGCATTCAACACTTTGAGGGCCTTAAATTTCTCTACATTAATTGATCAACTTTTAATACTTTTTAAGACACACTGGATCTGTCAGCACAGCAGAGCACATGGAAAAGAGAGGAAAAAAGACAAACGAAAAACAAACAAAACAAACGAACAAGATCTCCGTTTTGATTTTTCCCCCCAGTGAATTTCAACAGTATTTTGCAGAGTGTTTGGCCTGTCATGGATGAAACACAGTCATGATTATACAAATACAACTCTAAAACAGCCAGTAGGGCAGCAAAAAGTTTAAATGAATTGAAACCTGTCTTTAGGAAGAGTAAAATGATTAATGCAGAATACATTCACCCAGGGCCAAAACACCAGTGTTGCTCTGAGAATTGCTCATAAATATTTATTTATAGTTAATATAAATATTCTTTGCATAAAAATAAAAAACAGAAGGAAATATTTCCCAGTTTCAATATGAGCATTTAATAAAACAAGTATGTGTTATCATTGACAATCAACACTGCACACTTTCAAAACACATTTGTTTAACTTGGTAAACTAAAGACAATACCCACCTTTGTCGTCTCCTGCTCCATCTTCAAATTTCCTCTTTTTAGCATTTTGCTATTGAGAAAAATGTCAAGGTTATCTTTTTATCATATTCAGAGATTTTAGATCAACATCAATAGATTATATGACTGACTAATGAAGAAGACACTTGACGAAAATGACTTTTACCCCCTCAATCCCATCGTGGATGTCTGTAAGCAGAATTGGGTCTGGCACTGTCAGATTGATCTCTGAATGAATTTCCTGCAGCTCCGTGATATTAATTGTGGGATCCTACAAGTGATCAAATGTATGAGTGTTTGTACAACAGGTAAAAGACTCAATGCATCATTTTGGGGTTTCAGCCCCTTTTAAAACAACATCTGGGTTTCACCAAGTAAAATTTAAGATTTTTTTAGACCATTACGAATTAAATTGCAAAATTTTACAAATGCTAAGGATTATTTTCAAATATCCCAGTTAGAAAAGATTTTCAGTTGCCCTATAATTTTTTTTTGTAATGTAATACATTTAACAAAACAATTATAATATTAATAATTTAGTTCGATTTTTTTTAATAATTGTCAAATATATCCATTCACAAACCCTAAAGCCCTTACAAATATCAGAACAAAACATAGCTGTCAATTACTTCAGTCTACAAAAATAATAAAAAAATATAAGACAGTCTCCTGTGTTAGACCATGGGCTGTATTAGCCACACCAACTTTTTGGGTTGGGTTTTCTCATTGAAAAACTTTTCCAAAGTAAAGTGAACTTCTAACAAAAAAACAGCAGAAACTTGTTTTAAGCATTATTATTTAAGTTTGATTTCTCAAAAGTCTGACTTTTCATTTCAAGATATGTTGCCGTTGAGATTTTTAAAGTTCTTCTTTAACATTTACAATGAAAAAAATAATTTTTCATAACAAGTCAATGTGATTTAATTGAAGGACGTTTAGATTTTTGTCCTGGACAACAAACTAAAAATCATTCAAATCATTGAAGTGCATGCAGCATTTAATCAAGACTTTGCAATTTTAAAACGTTCTGCTCCAATTTACGACTTTTTGCCTTCAATCTGAGGAGAGACAAAGCAAAACCCTGATCATAAACCACCATCAAACACTTACCTTCAAAAACTGGTCCAGTTCTAACAATTTCTTCGGGAAAAAGTTTGCAACCAAGTCTTCAGCCTATAAGTCAACAATAAAACAATAAGTGTCAAATAGTCAAAGAAATGTCGGTATATAAATAATACATGTATAATTTATACATGTAATCTCCGTTAATTTACCTCTGATGTAATTCGTTCTCTAAAAGCATCAACCTGACAAGACAAAAACATTAATATGTAATTTTAGAAACACAACTAAGGCAATTCCCAATCTGAATTTTGCAGTCACTGCTTTTATTATTTTTAATAAAATCGCTTTAAGAAAACAAAACAGCTGGCGGCCTTTCTGTTTTAGGGCGCTGAATGTAGAACTGCACAATCCCGCTGGATTAATTTATTAGCCTCATGATCTTAACTGTAAACCTTTGACAAAATAAGTAGATATTAAAAATTACTTTTAGCTCGCTAATGGAAAAAAACGATGGCAAACTTCTCTCCAATTCTCCCGTAACGACATGCTGCTGTGCTAAAAACACGCTTCATCCGCACACCCGCTGTTAATAACGACTCCGCCGAACATGTGGGGGCTTCGGCTTCAGCTTGGTGATCTGATATATACAATCCGAACGTACTTAACGTTTAAATCAATGTTTTATTTGAAAACTGTTTGATTTTACAAGCAAATCTGGATCTGAAAGTTAGCAGATGTGCTCACGAGGTGACTCACGGGCAAGCCGGCTAGCCGCAATGCTAACATTTACAAACAGTTTATTTGAGTGCGGCGTGTTTAAATAAAAGAAACGTTGAGACTTTTACCTTTGTTTTGATTTCATTGTCCACCTTCAGGAGCGAAGACATCGTATTAATTCAAGAAATGTGAAAATGAAGGGATTGTCCTAAAAGCATTAACTAACCGTGTGGCTTACTAACTGCTGTCAGCCACAAGGCACTTGCGCGCTTTTAGATGACGTAAAACAGAGAGGCCATAGATGCGAATACATGATAGATGTGCAGAAAGAGTCTGGCATTCGTGACCAAATTCAGTCGAATTAATGCAACGACAACGCAGCTTATTCGTGTGCGGTTTGGCTGTATTCTAAATAGACACTGAAAAAAGTACTGGGTTATTTATTTGAACACATTGTTGGGTGAATTGTGCTGGATCAAAAGTATGGACTGTTTGATGTAGGCTACTATAAAACATTTGGGGTTTGCTGACCCAGTTTAAACTGGGCTTATTCGCTGATGAAAAGGTCAGGTCATTTTGATTTAGCTGGTTTATTAATTGCAAATTAGATAAAAAATTTATGGTTAATAGAATATATTAATGAACATGGGGAAAATAACAAACAAACAATAACAGAGATACTGTAATTTAAGTAATAATTATAACAATAATGAAAATAAATGACAAGAACAACATCAACAATCATCAATCAATAATCATAATAAAGCATTATTTATTTATTTATTATTACCACTGTTGTTCTTGTAAGTAATAATAATAAAATAGAACATTAAGAATAATACTAGTAATAGAGTTTGACATTATGGCTACAAATTCTATTTCTCTCTTTAAAAGGTAAATCTGATCCCTGACGTGAATATCGCTTTTAACACGGTATCTATGTATTTTGATATATCTATGTTCTTGACGACTTGGAAAAGAGTGAAGCGCATGTCTGCGTCATATTTCTCTCTGTACATAAATTATTTGATGAAATCACAATATAAGTACCCACAAGAACAATTAAAAGCTTTCGCTTACCATTGAACAATTTTTATTTTGATATTTGATAAAAAGTATAAAAATATTTTGTTCGAACGTAAGCAAATCCGAGACACTTCCTGTGACGTACATTGGAGGCGTGTCTGAATCTAGCGATGTAAACAAGAACGCAAAAGACAAGTCTCACAGTGTTGACAGCACCACGGGCATTTAGAGCGTCGTATCCCCTCATCAAACGCTTCCGTTGACTCTGGCTCACAGACATGAACCTCCCCGTCACTGTCAAAGTGAACTTTAGGGGCAACGTGAAGAAATTTCCAGTCTTGGACACGAACAAAGCACAGTGGGAGACTGTGGAGGCCTGGGTAAGGAGTCATTAAGCCTTGCTGGGTGGCGTTTATGTGGGGACGTTTACATTTCTTGGTCCTACAAGGCCGTAGCTGAGGCCTACATAAACAAACCTTTAACCGGATGCTAAAAACGAATAACGTACAGGCAAATTCTTTAATCCTGTCATAGAAAATATGTCTTAACATGTATTTTAGCTGGGTCTTCTTTTAAAATCCACAGTGATGTAAATTGCAGCAATATCTATTATTTGCTCTTGACCTTTCTGTTCGGCCATAAATCAGATGACAGCTTCTAAATAAACACTAACGATGTAAAATATCGTTCTCGTTTTAATCTTACTGTGCCTTCTTTACATTTTCTGTTTATAACTTTTAGATTAAAACTACTTTCGGCTTGAGCCATTTTCAAGTGAAATATTTTGACGAGGACAACGAAGAGGTAAATAATAACAGTTTAATTACGGGTTTATATCATCTTTGCATTTTTGTTTAATATATTACATTGATGGATATGAGTTAAAAGTTGTTACAGATCTATTGTTTTATTTTTCATTACAGGTGTGCATAAACAGTCAAGGTATGTATATGATTTTATTAATTGTTTTCACTAAATAACTCGAAATGTTGAAATATTATTAAAATGAAAATTAATGTTTGTATATATATATATATATATATTTTTTTTTTATTTTTATTTTTATTTTTATTATTATTATTTTTTTATTATTATTTGACAACATCACAGATGAATATACAGAAGCTCTAAAGGTAAGAACATCAAACAATTCAGTTTTGTGTGTGTGTGTGTGTTTGTATTTATAAGCCAAATCTGAATAAGGCCCATGCTGTATTAAATTATTATTATAATGATCATAAT
Organism: Danio rerio; assembly: GCF_052040795.2. Lineage (NCBI taxonomy): Eukaryota > Metazoa > Chordata > Actinopteri > Cypriniformes > Danionidae > Danio > Danio rerio. Next base: position 29,515,898 of record NC_141032.1, read on the forward strand.
TTAAAAAAAAATCTCAAGGCTTTAAAAATAAATTTATTTTTATTTAGAGTGCGTTTAAACAAGCCAACCAGCTCCACATGAATGTCTATAAGATGAAGGGTCAGGCAGAGGGTGGTGCAGTTAAGGCAGAGCTGAAGGAACTAAAGATAGACCCCAGACCAGCTCCGCCATATCGAGCTAGGGTCAAGATGGCAGACAAAGAGACCCAGGTGACCCCCGAGCGGGAATCGGTAAGCACTTTGCAATCTTTTAATTATACAGTTCTGTACAAACTTTTACTAACCCTTTGCAGAATATCTAAATGTAATTTTAACAAAATAGGAAACCCTTTTTATTGGATATTTTATATTACTATATTGTTATTACTTATATGAATTAGAGATTTTATATATTAAATGTTGAAACATACTCTTTATGACTAAATAATACATTCATCTAAAAAAAAAAAATGACACTATCGAAAAGTTTACATACCCTAAAATCTTAATACTATTTGCCATTATATGTGTGATGTTATTTTTTTATTGTTCTGATAGATGTTTATGAGTCACTTGTTTGTCCTGAACAGTTAAACTGCAGAAATGTTCATAATATTATTTGTCTTTCTTGCATCATGTGCACTTTTTTCACATCAGGACAATTTTATAAACAAATATCGCAAAATTTGAAAACAATTCAAAGGCAACACACTACCTTCTTGAGGCTCTTTAATCTTAAAATGGATGGTCAGGTTCAATTCATTATTTTTCTGCTAGTAATGTAAGTATTTTATTCAGTTTTGAAGGGCAGTATTAAATACAATTATAATGTTTAAACTAAACCAGCACGGAACTGTACATTGTGTACAAAGGTTTGCACTCTTGTGTAGATGGGTACACAGTATGTCTCTTAGTTAATAAATTATAATTATTGTGAAAATACTGATCTCAAAATTAGTCTTTGTTGGAAACTATTCATATATACACAAGATAAAAGAAAAGAATGTGTAGGACCTTGAGGATCTTTCTGAAGAATTTAACTGCTCATGACAAACAAGGGATTCTTGAACAAGCTTCACAAACAAGTAATGAATCATCCAGGTAGCAGCACACATTGCTAAGATTCTTTAGTATTTAAACTTTTCATAAATGCAGTTATTATCATTTTCTTCACTTTGAAAAAGTGCATGCTAATGTCTAACTGTAAAAGGCAGTTTACATCTGGTGTGTGAAATGGCATATTCAGGACCATACTAAATAAATAGCATTCAATTTTAATAATCCCTCTTCTTTTGCAAAAATGATTAACATTCTGCCTATTTTGCAAGGGGAGTGCACACTTATTAGCTGAACTGCAAGTGTGAGTTGTCTCACAGTTCATGCCGATATTGCTAAAGTTAATGTTGTTAAATTATAATGGGCTGAGCTTATTGCTGAGCAAGATGTTTTCAGATTGAGAAAATGTGTTTCTCTTCCTGGTTTTCACAAACAGGCTGTGGCCAAAGAAAACAAAGGGATGAAAACTGAAGAAGAAGCAGTCCCCACTTGGTTTAAATCCTACATGGACAGGGTACTGTGTCTTAAAAATGATTTAATGGGTCTTGCTTTGATAACGTTACTTTTGCATATAACTAAAATGCACCATATTACATTTCATATTAAAGTCATTACTTGTTTAATCTGGTCCAAATTGTTCTTTTTGTAGTTCAAAGACCAAGTGGTAAGGGAGGTGGTGGACAGGATGTGCAGTGAGTTTTCTGGCCAGTGTTGCACACACAGAGCCTCAGATCCTCCTGCAGAGGAACCAAGCACCTCTGGCACACAGAAACCAGTCAGCTCCACCACACTGAGGGCCTCTAGCTCAACTCCAAATTGCAGTAGTTGCAAAGGACCAGCCACTGGGGGAGGATATCAGTGCAGGTGAGAATGTCCTAAAGCTTTGAGAATATTGACTAATATTCTGTGCTGGATAGTACTCGGTAAAGCAAACTGAATTAAATAGTCAGATTTAAAAAAGTAAAAACTTAAAATAATTTCACATTTAAAATGGTCATAACTCCAGAGTTATATATTGATTGATTACATGGAATTGTCACAGTGGCAGTTAAGTCTTCAAAATTTACAGATTTTTCTTTTTAACTTTTTATATTTGTAATCTAAGCCAACTAATTGGAAATTTATGTACATAAGTTTTTGGGGAAAAAGGGTAAAATCTACATCAATTGCCTATAATAGGTTAATGGTAACATAATTTGTTTGCTTTTTATTCAGTTTTGTAGTATTTGCAGTTTCCTGGTATCTTGATTTGCACTGCCACATCCAATGAAGTTCGAAAATGGGCAAAAAATAGAGCTCATGATATAATAAAGGTAATCTAAAATGAATCAGACAGATTACATTACCTAAAATGTGTAATGTGTTAGTAAATAGTTTTAATATTATATTTTCATTTTCACCTTAAAGCAACAAAGAAGGCAACAACGATTATAAAGACAGAAAAGAAATGCAAAAAAAGACAAAAGATTTTAAAACCATTATTAAATCAGTTCCTCCAGTAGTATCAACAAAGATACACATGTATATCTAGGCTCGTGGGCACAGGCAATATAATGATCCTGCAGACGATGACAGGGTTATACCTTTAAACTGTTATCCTTGGCATTTGACAGTCAATTAAAAAAAAGAATTACACAGGGCTTTGAAGCCAGCAATGTTATCAGATAGATTGTGTCTAAGTGTCTCTTAATGTAAAGTGCTAGAACAGGGTGTTCGCAGGGTCTTTTAAGTATTAAAAGTTAATAAATTAATTATGAGAAAATGAAGGCCCTTGAAAGTTATTAAAAAGTCTTAATCATGTTTTTACGAGGTCTTGCATTTTGTTCAAGCGTTGTCCAAAGTGTTTGACTCCAAAAAAGTATAAATATATAGTTATTTTCCTCCTAATATTATCAATGGCGTGCTCGATCTGTGCGATTGGTTCTGGCTGGGGTGCCTCAAGCCTTGCTCCTCCGTTCGGGTCACATATAACATAATAAACATTGTCACATAATTTGCGGCAAACGCGGCAAGGTGATGTGACGATCTCCACATGCAGCAAAACCATAGAGCCAAACAGACGGCTGGAAAATGTAAGTTTTCATTCTCCTGGTTGGAGAAAGACGAGTTTAAACAGTGGCTGAAACTTGTCGCTGAAACAATCGCAAAATTTTTCTTTCAAGCTTTGTTTCTTCCTAGCTTATCTGAGTTCTGTTACATGGTTGTGCTTCATTGATTTATTTAACTACAACTGTTTATTAACAACTATTTATTAAGTTAAAGGTTTGACTCCGATTGCAATTTGAAGTGGCGATGAGGTCTTCAAATATTCTGAAAAGGTCTTTAAAAAGTCTTAAAAAGGTATTAAAATTAACTTTAGGATTCCTGCATATACCCTGTAGAAAATTACGAAAGCCAGGAATTAAAAATAATTTTTGATGCCTTTTTCCATAGACAAAGAATATATATTTTTTAGCTTTTACTATTCCATATTGAACAGCTTTTTTAATTTGATGACTGCAACCAAAAACTGTGATTACTAGATCAGGGGCGAGGTCACAAGAATAAGCCTTAGAGTAGATGCTGAAAATTTTGCTCCAAAACTCAAAATGTTTTGGGCATGACCAAAAATGATGTCCTGAGGAGCAGATTCACATTTACATTTAGAGAAGATGGAGGGGTAGAATTTATTAAGCTTAACCCTACAATAATGAATCTGGTGTACTATTTTATATTAAATTAGTTGGTGTCTTGAGTTAATAGAACAAGTGTTTATGGTATTAGTAATTTAAAATTTATTTAAGATTACAATTCAGAAGTACTCTTCCAATCTCACACTATTTGAGAAAATGAATGACCGTTCAATATGAACTCTTCCCTCCTCCTATGTGCAGTGTTTGTCCATCTTGCATCTTATGCGAGCCATGCAGTCATAAACACGATCCCAGCCACAACCTAAAGAGAACAAGGACTCCTCTGTCTGTCCCTGAACGTGGAGTTACCCCTGAACCCAGGTAGGCCAAAATAAACACTTGGTGCTCAAGATGTTGTGAATTTTCTGCTTGACCTAACGTGTTGTTTAGAGCGATGATTGTATATATATGTTAAGGGAATTGAATTCATTTTTCTGTGTTGTTTTCAGGTTTCTGAGGCGGGGTGACAGGACGGTGAGAAAGGCGGAGAGGCAGCGTCTAAAAGCAGAGCGGAGGCAGCTGAAGGCTGAGGTGAAGGAGATCAAGAAGAAGCTGAGGCTGGAGAAGAGAGGTCTGCTGTGGAGTGGAGCCTCCAACGGGACCAGCACCTCAGGCCTTGCCCCCGCTCCCGCCCCGTCTCTAGGTGCAGGACCAGCCCCAGCTCCGGCCCTGTGCCCAGACCCTCAAACTTCCAGTCCAGAGTAAGGGCCACACTGAGAGGGGTCAGGGCTGGGTGACCTCCCTACCCAGCCCAGAACAAACATTATCAAGATTTATCACATTGTCTGTTATAGTTGAGTTATCGCTGGCAAATGGATGGAACTACCTCAAAATAGCACCCGCTGCCTTTATGTATTACGTCCTTTTTTGTACTTTTTTGATATGAACTTCAAGGAAAAGACAGACGCTGAAACAAAGCTGTTCTGATGATCCTCTGTGCACTCAAACCAGGGGTCCCAAGGTCTCCGGCTCCACCTTGGTGCCCACAATGACTGCCTTGTTTCTGGATGAGAATCTACCAGATGGCACTTGTCTGGAGCCAGGCACCAAGTTCATCAAGTACTGGAAGATGAGGAACACTGGCAACATCAGCTGGACTTCCGACACTAAGGTACTTTCTGAAACCCTCACTGTGATGTTTTGATGCATCTTTGTGGCCTCCGTTTGCAAGTTTGCTTGTGTCTGTCTTTTTAGTTGAAGTTCATGTGGGGCAACCTGACCCTGGGATCACGAGAGCATAAAGAGGTCGCAGTGCCCTTTCTGCAGCCGGGGCAGGTTGGCGTGGTGAGTGTGGCGTTTGTGGCACCCCTGCTGGAGGGCACCTACACGTCTCACTGGCGCCTGGCACATTGTGGTGTGCAGTTTGGGCCCAGAGTGTGGTGTAGCATTGTGGTGGTGCCAAGCACAGGGCAGAAACCCAGCATCCACTGCAGCAAATCACTGGTGAGTCAACTTTAACCCAATGCTCTAGGGTTGGGACAATAAACTGATGTATTCCTGGATAAATTCTAAGATTTTCGTAATGTATCGTGGTTCTCCATGAAACTTGCAGATGAAGCTCTTGGCTAGTTTGTCAAGCTCATGAAAAAGAGAGCTTGAGTTAAACGTATTTGCACCATGTCACAAGATTAATGTAAACACAGCTCACTGTGAACTAACCACTGCTTAAAGCTTTCAAAACTTTATTATTGCATTGATTTATTGTCTCAGCTCAGCATTGCACCAACATGAAGACGGTTGTTCCAGTAGTGTATATATAGCAATTAAATATTTTGTCTATCACTGTCCAGCGGACTGATCTGTGTCTAATGGGGAAAGACGGCATGTTCTGGTCAGGCACCAGAGACTGTGAAGTGTCGGCCAGCTCCAGAAGAGAATACTGCATCCCCTCTGTTGACTTGCTGACAGCACAGGTATGCGTTATCAGATGCGAAGGACAACATTTACTTATTCTATGACTGAATAATGTCCAAAGTCTTGTTGTTGTCCAGGATCTGCTGTCCTTTGAGTTACTGGATATAAACATTGTGCAAGAATTGGAGAAAGTCCCAGCCAATGCTCCATCTGGTAAGGCTTCATTCTGGTCATAATAATGTAATTCATCCTCAGGGTCTGTTCCTCAGTGTCATGTGTGTAATTAGTCTGGCCTCATTTTTAGAGTAATTGTGTAATGTTCTCAGATATGACCTCCTGTGTATCTCCAACTCTTCACCATGGAGCTTTGTTTGGGAAGCACGGAACAGGACAAAGCAAAGTCGAAGTTGGACGTTCATGCAGGAAGAAAATTCAAGGTTGGAATATGTTAATGTGAACTTTGAATTGCTGATTTGTATGCATGTCTAACACCAACTACTGATGTCTGCTGTCTAAACAGCCAATATAGTTGCAGGATCATTTAGTTCCTATATAGTTCTCAATATCAAGTACTTAAAAAGCATGATTATTTGAAATTGTAATAAAGATGAAATGATCAAAATAACTGTATTAATTTCTGTCTGTTTTCTAATTCAATTAAATACTGATGACCAGTAAACATAATTCATGGCAGATTAAGTTTTATCCATTGCAATTTTAGTTTTATCCCATGCAGATTTTTAGATCTGTTAAAGGCTTTTGTGAATGAATGTCTTCCTGAACTGATTATGAACGTGTTACTAGTGACCTTTTATGTACTGACACGACTTATTCTCTGTTAGTCCTGCAGCCTCAGAGACAAAACGAGCTTCTGGATGTTCCAGGCAATGAGGAAGGAGACGAAGACATCAGTGGCACTCAGTTTGTGTGTGAGACTGTGATTCGCTCTCTGACTCTTGAGGAGGAACCAGAACGCAAACCTCAACGCAGAGCACGGCCCAGCCTGAGGAGGCATGATGGTGAGCTTCTGCTGGAATTCTGCTCACAAAAAAACAGATATTTGACTGGCCTTATTTTGTTTTTGTTCATTTTGCCTTCCTATTTTGCAGTTCCAGATCCTGTTCGCTTAAAGGAGAGATCAGTGCCGGTGAAGAATGACAGACCAGTCATAAACAGGCCTGAGGCTCCAGTTCCTGTGTCAAAGCCAATCATAACAGATGAACCTGTCTTTCCAGGTCTGCATGCCTTTTTTTTTTCTTGGTCACTGTTACTTAGGGTGCTTTTACACTTGGTTTAATTGCCTGGACCATACCAAAGTTCGATTGTCCTCCCCGGCCACCTTCTCGGTTGGTTTGTGTTCACACTTTCTTTTTTCCTTCTGAACCCCGTTACGCTTGCTTCATCAAGCTGCTGTGGTGTGTACAGCCTTTGGTTTTGGACATACAGAAAAGCAACTCGCGTCCATCTGTCGCAATATTATTATAAAAGTTCAGAACATAACGCAATGTTTTTGGAGGAGACAAGCAGACATTATCACTATGCTTGCCCTGGCTTAGTCCTGCTTGTCACCAAGGTACAGTACGTGATACACACACATACACACACACGAATGAACGTTATGAAATGCTGTTGATGGATCCATTATTTGGTACGATTGCATTCATATCAGAAGTGAAGCGGACCAGGACCGTACCCCAGACCACCTCTTTCAGCTGGACTCTGGTATATTTTGTGAGTACGTACCCGAGTTCAGAAGACACGTTCACACTAGCTAAACGTACCGTACTCTGATGTCAAACAAACCCGGGTGCGGACCAGAATTGCTAGTGTGAAAGCATCCTTAAAGTACCCCATTATGGCTTTTCAATATGTATAGTATATGTTTGTGAATGTTAACAGGTAAAACTAAATGAATACGTGTAGTTTTTACTTAACGTTAAGATCTTGTGAAGCAAAATTTGCAAGAAACTGAATATAATTTACAGCCCTATTACATTTAATGCACAGCCTCACCACAAGTTCCTGAGCACATTCACAGTTCTCTAACACTTGTGCATCTATTTCAAAAAGTTACACCAGAGTCAAAAGAGGATAACATGTCTGGTAAAAAAAAATTCATGAAGGTATTATATTCTGATATATATTACAAAATAGAGTTGTAGCTGGGATGAAAATGAGCCTTTTTGTGTTTTAATGGAAACATTTTTGTCCGTTACTATTTTGTCTTGAACTGTTTTTTGTACTTAATGTAAAACACATTTCTGAAAGAAAATAAGGGTTTAAATTCAGGATGTCCCTCATTTGTCATTTGATTTTGAGTATCTACCAACGCTGAAACCCAATCCGATATTTCTATAATACATAAAAAAAAGATTAAAGAGTGAAAAAACAGATGCAGGATGTTCCTTTTTTATTAAATTACCTTAATTTAACATTCAACAACTCTGTTCACAAACAGAGCACTTCTGTGAGGTAACATCAATTCTTCACATTTGAATTTTAGTGGAACAATAAATATTAAAAAATCTAATATAAAAACAAATAGCACCTCAACTTAAAATACCCGACAGGCATGTAAACAAACAAAATAAATTAATTAATTAAAATGCCACTGTGTTTGCAAAGCCAGTTATGTGCTTTTAGGAACTACACTCCTAACTCTTACTGTCATCACAGTAGTAAGTTTCACACAAGGAAATGGATGTTTATCTTAACAAAAACTAACGTCTCTACCTTGTCGGGTTTGAGCCTGTTTCTGTTCTCCTTAAGAACGTTTGCAGCGGCACTAAAAATCTCATAAACTTTATAATACCTCCTGATCGCAGACATACAAGCTGCTTCTGTGTTCTACTACCACGTGTTGCTGTTTCTGTGCGAAGGTCTAACTCTGTACCAGCGCAAAACTACAGATGTGTTCAAAAGTAATTAGAACATATACAAACATACATATATATTTGAATCCAGATCGGGAGGTAACGTTCGGTTCCGATCGAGTCTGAAACCGTGTGATCTGGCCTGATTTGCGATCATGTGATCGGATATGGACATCCCTAGTTTAAATTTAAAATACACCCTTAAAACTATATATTTTGTATTAACATTGTCTAAATAGTCAGACAAATAAAATGTAAAAGAAAAAATGTCAATGAAGATGCAAAAGGGTTAAGCAGACACACTAAAAGAGCTTGCACTTGGGCTTGCTAAAAATAAACAGTTTTATTTGCTCAAGCAGCACCTTCTTTCAGTTCACATTTGGCTGTTTGTGCAGTTTTTACAGAGGCATTGATTGGCTCAAATGAAAACCTCTACACCGACCCAGCTGCACAGGAGGAGAATGAAGAGGAAGCGGAACAAAAGGGACGTGAAAATGAGCAAGAAAAAGAGGAAGAAGCAGGAGAGTGGGATGAGGTGAGCAGCCAGGTGTCCTCTGCCTCATCTGAGGACTACATTGTCATCCTGCCTGACTGCTTCGATACTTCCAGGCCCCTGGGAGAATCGATGTATAGCTCTGCAATGTCCCAGGCTGCAGTACCTCTTGCCAATGGGCCAGAGGCACCGCAAAACCCAAGCACGGCTGAAGGAGAGAATGAAGAGCCAAGCCCTGTCGCAGTTCTTCAGAACAGCCTGAACCGGATGCTGTCCACCTCTCAGATACTGGACACTCCTCCTCTGATTCCAGAGATGGTTCCTGTGCCTGTCGCTCTGTCACCACCCCCGTCTCTCCGAACACACAGGTTAAAAACATTCAAAGAATCTTCAGGGTAAAGGGTTAGTTCACTTCCACAATTCACATTTCCTGATAATTCAGATATGAGTTAATGTCATTGTCAACCCTTGTTTTTTTTCCCTGTTTTTTTTTTTTTTTTTTTTGAGAAAACCATTCCAGAATGTTTATCTCTATGTAGCTGCAACTTCAAAGACCCCCTGCTGTGGAAAATGTCTCTTGCCTAGCAAAATGTTTGGTCGTTTTCTTCAGAAAAGTGTGATCAATTGTTTATACTTTTTAAACCATAAAACCTTGCATCCTTAAAAGTAGTAAGTGCAAGACGAGCTTAAACAATATGTGAATTTATAATTTTATTAAATAAGATATCAGATTGTTTCAATAAGAGAGACCCTTATTGTTTTGCTGCTATTGTTTGATTCTTTGAAACTGTACTGAGCACCTTAATTCTTTTTATGAATGAATAAACAAAGGCATGAACATTAAAGATGACAAGGGGTGAGGAAATGTTCAAGAAATTACAATTCTGGAAGTGAACTAATCCATTATTAATGCAGAGGGAGTGTACTGTTACTCTAGATGGACCATTCCATTCATTTTCAAGGCTTCATGCTTGTTTTGCAGATTAGTGAGATCTCATGATGTTGAGTCAGAACCAGGGGATGAGAACACCTCATGCCAACCCGAGGATGACTCAAGCGGTGAGATTTCTTGTCTTCTAGACTCAGTCCTGGAAAAATAACATCATCTTTTTGCAATATAATGTATTATAGTTGTTTTAGTGCTATCATGAAATTTAAATAATTCAAGTTATATATATATATATATATATATATATATATATATATATATATATATATATATATAAAACTTGTGTGTGTGTATATACATATATATATATATATATATATATATATATATATATATATATATAGAGAGAGAGAGAGAGAGAGAGAGAGAGAGAGAGAGAGAGAGAGAGAGAGAGAGAGAGAGAGAGGGAGAGAGGGAGAGAGAGAGAGAGAGAGAGAGAGAGAGAGAGATATCTGGCTTTAGACACATACATATAATAATTAATTAAAAATGTATTAGGTATTAGTATATCTACATATTTAATAATTACAACAAAATTAGTATTATTATTATTATTAGTAGTGTATATTTAGATAATAAGACTGCGCTTGACATTTTACCTTATATTGTGCAGATAAACTGATTATTTAAAACTGATAAACTGATGACTTTGAGTCATCTTAACAAATGTGTGTGTCTTTTCTTTGTCCTAGGTTGCAGATCAGCTCATTTAGAGGCCCCTGTTAGTGCCTTTGAGACCTGTGGCCCCCAGGATCCCCGGTATAACAACATAGCCACTTCATTTGCTCTTAGTTGTGCTTACATGCATTACATTCCATTATATTCACAGCAGTGGCCAAAATGATTAGGAATGACACTTGGTGTATTTCAGGGCTTTGGGCTGTTTTTCTTGAACTGGCTTCAGTTGCAGAAGGAATGACAGAACATGTCTTGTTCTCAAGATTATCAGGATAAATATATTGACACTGTGTTAGTGTAGTAAAGTGTATTTGCTGCAAAAGGTGGAGAGCAAATGTTAAAGTTTAAAATGAATTAAAACAGTACGACTCACTTCATCTGATATTTGTTGTGCTCAGATGTTTCATGAACATTATGAAATTAAATCAGGTTTTGAAGTCAAAAAGATGTACACTACCTTACAAAAGTCTTGTTATTGATCTCAGTTGTAAAAACAACAAATAATAACTTGACTTCTCGTTGATCATTTGGAAAAGTGGCAGAAGGTAAATTTTTCCCATGAATCATCTGTTGAACTGCATCCAAATCATCACAAACACCGCAGAAGACCTATTGGAACCCGCAAAGACCCACGATTCTCACAGAAATCTGTCAAGTTTGGCAATCATAAAAAAAATTATAATTTGGGGTTACATTCGTTATGAGGGCATGTGAGAGATCTGCAGGGAGGATGGCAGCATCAACAGCCAGAGGTATCAAGACATTTGTGTTGGCCAGTACATTACAAACCACAGGAGAGGGCAAATTCTTTAGCAGGTTAGCGCTCCTTCTCATACTTCAGCCTCCATATCAAAGTTCCTGAAAGCAAAGAAGCTCAAGGTGCTCCAGGATTGACCAGCCCAGTCACCAGATATGAACATTATTGAGCATGTCTGGGGTAAGATGAAGGAGGAGGCATTGAAGATGAATCCAACAAATCTTGATAACTCTGGGAGTCCTGCAAGAACACTTTCTTTGCCATTCTAGATGACTTTATTAATAAGTTATTTGAGTCATTGCAGAGATGGATGGAAGCAGTCCTCCAAGCTCATGAGAGTCACACACAATATTGTATATAATTATAACTCTTTTTCCACTGCACCATGACTTTATATTCTATACTGTACATCATTTCTGTTAAGTCAAAAAACTTTTGTCTAAGCAAAGTCTGACCTTACCTAATGAAATAATTAAAAATCAAGGAATGATCATATTTTATTTAGGTAAAATAAGCGTAATCTAGAGGCCTTTGCCTTTCATATAAGCTACTTCTGATTCCAAATGATCAACTAGAAGGAAAGTTCATATTTGTTGTTCCTAAAACTTGGATAGGCGACAAGACTTTTGTCAGGTAGTGTATATATACATCTATATACAGGACAAGTTTGATAAAGGGTTATCCACTTAAAATGTTGACTACTGTATAAACTTATAATACAAACAGGGTAGGAAAGTGTGATGGTTCTGGTTTCAAGTAGTTTTCGAATCCACCCATTCCTAAAACTGAAACTTGCATGCAGCAGAAGAGGAAGCAGTTCTGCAGAAAATGCTATCCTGTGGGCTACCACATTTTGTTCTTTTTCATAGTATGATTAACATAACACTTTTTAAATCCCTTTAAAGTAGCACACGAACTGCCTATTGAATCATGCATGTTCACTTGCAGCTGTTCTTCCTCTTAGCTTTGCTTCATGACTGATTCTTAACAGTAATTTTCTCTTGTCCTCTTGTTTTGTTGGCACGAGACTGTTGGGGCATGACCTTGTGTTCCTGTTTTTGATGTTCTGCAGGGCACGTAATGGTGGTCTGACGGAGGGGCTGGTGAAGGGAGCTCTGTCTGTAGCTGCTTCTGCTTATAAAGCACTGTTCACAGGCCAGAGCACACCTGCACAGGTCTGACACTGTTCCTCATCAATGCACCACACACACACCAGATCTCATTTACTGTGAGGGGTACTACAGTATATATCTGATAAGTGTTCTTTTAGTTTTTTTAAGGATTATTGTACATTTTTATTCATAATTCTAAAGTTTTTAATGTTTTCATATTTTGTGGTTTTAGTTTATATTAGTATAATCATTTATTTTTTTCTGCTCCATTATTTATTTTATTTTTTGTTTTGATTTAGCTTTGAGTTCACTTTAGTAATCTTAATCTTTAGTAAAAATACATTTTTTATATTTAATTTTACACTTAATATTTATTTTACTTCAAGAAGCAAAAATGATGTTTTGGTTTTATAGTTGTAGTTGCATTTACATGTACACTTTAATTAGGGATCCAGCACCGGTGGTGCATAGGCCCTATTAGAATTCCTCTGTTTTTTATTATTATTATTATTATTATGCCCCTAATCGAGGGAATTTTGAGTCTAAACATGCTCGGAAACTCATGAAACTTTGCACACACACCAGAAGTGGTGTACATGATCGTTTGATATGGGCTTCAGAAGTGGGTGTGGCTATATGGCTTGACTGCGCCACCTATAAACATTTGATGAAGTGGCCCCTAAGCTACATTTCATGCACACATACGGAATTTGCCGCAAAATCTAAACCAACATAAAGTCAGATATTTTTACCTTCCTCTGCCAAAAAGTGTGGTTTTTGCGATTTCCAGGTGTTGTATCTTAACGAACTCAGATCAACACTTATCAGATCAACACCAAAATTAAGTATTGTCATCTAAGGGCCTTGGCTATATTAAATTGTGAAGATCTAGAGTTTTCGTAGAAGGGCATATCCGTGGCAGAAGGAAGTACTTATAGCTTTGCCTGAAAATTCACGTTCGTTGAGATTCCTCTCCTGAAGACATCTACATGCCAAAATAAGTCAATCATAGCACCACCTGCTGACAGAAGGAAGTTTGGCATAAATCTGTGATTTTTCTCATGTCTATATATTTATAAATCAGCTTAAATTATTATTTATTTATTGTTTTTTGAATACATTTTAATATATATTTTGTTCCTTTTTGGGGTGATAACACAATGCACTGTTTACCTCCACAAGACTAGCTTATAAAAGGCATATTTTAACTCTGAAGTGTTTAGTTTAGGTGACGGAGTGCACAGCTAATCTAAATGCAAACACCAGTGCCTATAATTTGACTGTATTTAAATACTTAAGATAATGCAAGCCTTGAGAACTTTGTTATCTTTGACTAGTGGACTTGGTCTTTGTGACCTCCGTCACACTAACTTAAGCCTGGTTGTCTTTCAGCGGCCTGAAGTGGACCCAGCCTGTGAAGACGCCTCATTAATGGCTGTATTACAGGAGATGGGCTTCAGCAACCAGCCGCTCAACCAGAGGCTGCTGAGAAAGCATCACTACAACTTACTTGATGTGGTCAACGAGCTGGTGCAGTTGACCGACAGCGAATGGCACATCTCAAGACATTAGGAAGCACCGCCGCGACCTCAACGACGTGTAAGAATTGTAAATGATTTCATTGTGTTGCAGCTTTCTGTCAGAACAGGAGAAACACAGCTGATGTTTATTTGTTAGAGAGTCTGGAGAAGAAAAAGAGAGAACTATATCACTATAACTGACAGTAGCTGCAATGATGCAATTACTTGATTGTAAACTTTTAGTTTCATGTTTGTAGGACATTATGAATGGGGAAAATACACAAGGTTTATCAAAGGGAAATTTCACCATTTAAAAAAGGACATTTTCTTCACTTACTCAGCTTGATTCAGACTCTTTTCAGATTCTTATTTCTGTTGGGACACAAAAGAAGATACTTTGAAGAGTGTTGAAATTCAGTAGTCGTTTGCTCCCATAGTATATATATTTTTTTCAATGGCCAACATTCTTTAAAATACCTTCTTTTGTGTTCAACAAAAGAAAGAAACTTGTAAAGGTTTGGAACCACTTGAGGGTGAGTGAATAGTGAGTAAATGTTCATTTTTTGGTGAACTGTCCCTCTTTAAGCAGTCTTAACGCTACCTTTATTCAGTGCGTGTGCCCTACTAACCTGTTAGGTAGGCTTCAGGTAAATTTTGTACTGCTTGATTAGATATGATGATTAATTTGAAACAATACCAGAGGGTTTCGGTTTGTTTGAGCACTTTTGCCTCTTGGAGGAAAGCTATATAAAGAACAGCCTGTGTTGATTTTGTTATTTGTCACGGTGACCTTTATATTTGTATATCTTATTTTAAATCACACTACTTCATGCGTCACACTAAGGTATTGGGCTGCCAAACTTATAGGAATGTGCAATGAGTTTTTCAGTCATGCTTAACACAACGATTGATTGATTGATTGATTGATTGATTGATTGATTGATTGATTGATTGATTGATTGATTGGTCAAAGATTTTGCTATAGGCACCAATTTTGGTCATCTTTGTCATTTTCATGTGCAATGTATTATTATGAACTGAAGGCTTATCAACATGGCTTTTGTGTCCAACACAGTGAATAAAAACATTCCATTATCATTTCTGTTGTGTTTTGAGTTATTCTCTTTGCATAATCACAGATCTTCTTGCTGTTGTCTAAATCTGCCCAGTCTGCAGAACTGCTTTTGGTTAATGTGCACACATGTGAACTGCTGAAACAATGGAATGTACCAAAGGTTAAAATAGTTATTCTCCTAGTCAGCTTCCTCTTTTGAGGCACGAATGAGCACAGATTCACAAAACACAGATTTTGTTTTTGTTTAGTTCTCGAATGATAAAAAACTCAATTGGCTTTGTTGTTTTATTCATTTTAATGGGTTGTGTGGTGTTTAATGTGTGCTATTGGAATAATAAACCACAATAAATAGAAATCCTATTGTATTTTTTATAACCAATTACTTAAGCATCTTTAATCATATAATGACATTACAGCTAATGTTTCTATAAACTTGTTAAAATGTCATCATATAAGTAAAAAAAAAAACAAGAATAATTAAAATACCAAAAAATTATTATAGAACATTCTAAATTTTATCATACCTTAAATAACTAAAAACAAAAGTAACAAAGATTTATAAATACAACTATTTATTATTTTGTGGCTGCGCTGTTATATTTTGAGTGGTGTATTTGTATTCTGTAAATCATGCCAAAAATGATCATTACCTTTCATTAGCCATTATTTTTTGTTCCAAAATACTTATGTAGACGTCAATATTTTAGCTCCTTTTGAAAACTTGTATGTTCCATAGGTACAGTGTGCGAATTATACATTGACAACCAGAGGGTCAACTGTTTTGGTTAGTTTGTGTAATACATGCTTCAGTCATTTTATGTATTTATTTTTAGTTACGTCTAGTTTATTAATAAAGCTTATTTAAGTTTTAAGCCTTTTGAGGATTTAGTGTATTCTGACCTATTCTCTGATTAAATATTTCAGTAAGTTAAACTACAAACCATGTGTCTAATTAGACTTTATTTCATGCTAAATCTAGATTCAAACACCCATTTTACAAGAAAACAAAGTCTTGAGAATACGATGTCTATCGGGGCTCTAGATCTACTAATTTCATACTTGTTTCTCCAATAGACATTGATTGATTGGCGCGATTATGCATTCACAATGGTTTGAACCATTATTTATGTTATCTATTATTTAAATTATACAGATCAGATATATATATATATATATATATATATATATATATATATATATATATATATATATATATATATATATATATATATATATATATATATATATATTTGCGTTCCAATATTCTGTAAAAGCAAATGATGACGTTTATATAACTACAAAAGAGATAGAAGTGTTAATATGAGAGGTGTTAAAATTGCTGACACCCTTGTATAAAACACAGTAAGGCTGCTACAGCAACGTATGCTTTCTTTTTTGAATGAAAAGGGCGCACCGAACCACAAGCAATAACACACAGTGTGGCCAGCGGAGGGCGACACCAAACAGCTGAGGTGAATCAAAGAGGGAAGTGAGTGACTGCGCACTCTAAAGTTCATTCGCGAGTAGCATGTGCTGTCTTACAAAACAACCTAAATACGAATTTCCCTAACCAGCGGGACGGAGTGAATCGGTATAGCAGCCACAATGTCTCAATGAATTCACGGTAGGTGAAATAATGCTGTGTGGAGATTTGACGTAAACAAATTCAGTATGTTATGATTACACGAGATATGTCATGATGTTGATTAAAGGAACTGAAGGATATTTCCATCGAGCATTTTCAGTTTTAGTTGCTCTATTGGTGTGTGAGGTTGTGTGTGTATTTAATTTGGTTTGTTGTTTACCTAGACGCGTTTAGAGCCAGCTTGAGTTGTTAGATGTCTTCTAGTAAGGGAGCTCACTGTTTTGACACAGTCATCAACTGCTTGGTATTTTTATATAGAGGAAATGGCCAACTCTAAACAGACAGCTCTTTGCGTCACACTTTGTAAGTAGTGTAATGTGTAGCTCTGCACTCTTCCAAGCTGTTTTAATTTAAAATTAAGTGTATGTAAAACCGAGAGCATGCTGACCTGCATAAACATGACAGTAAAGTGAAATGTATCTTAAACATAAAAACAAGCACGTTTAAACAGGAGGTCACAGAAAGTGTGTCATTTAAGATTTTTGATCAAATTATGTCATTTGTTTTATAATGATCTTTGGAGTTTTATTGTTCATGTTTTATTGTTATGTAGCTTTATTGTTCACTTGAGGTCATTTACTGGTTTACAGTGAGAACTACAGGGGTTTTTAAGTCAGTTTGGGTCATATTGTAATATATAACTTGAGCAATACTGTCACACACACAAACAACAAACATTTTCCTAGTCAGACATACATCAGATAAGTTTCATGAAGCTCTCTTATAGTTCAAGGTGGAGGTCTCTAGTTTCGCCCCTCCAGAAATACAACATTATGTCTCAAAATAAAAATGGAGAGAAAAGGAGGCTTTCCAAATGGTTGGACTATGGCAGTATCAATGGGGAAGGACAGTCGGATCCGTGTCCTACCTGCCAGGGCACAGGACGCATCCCGAGAGGTAAGTTTCAGTGACATTAAATATTTCTATCTATTTGGTTAGAAACACGTGAGTTCAGGCCTTTAAAAACTTTAAAAGACTTTTATTCTGTCTGTCTTATCTTGACATCCTCAGGTCAGGAGAACCAACTTGTGGCCGTCATTCCTTGCAGTGATCAAAGGCTGAAACCTCATCACACGTCAGTATCATGATGACATGCAGCTTAGACTTCTGCAATATCAGTTCCAGGATTAATGTTCTTTATGTTGACATTCTCCCACAGGAAGCTGTATGTGTGTATATCGGTGGGGCTTTGCCTCCTGATCTGCTCACTGATCCTGTTTTTCCTCTTTCCCCGGAGCATGGATATGTCAGCTGTGGAGCTACAGTCATCCATGGTCTATTTCACTCCAGATTCCGTTAAAATTGTGGTCACGGTAGGTTATCTGATGTATAAATGACACAAAGGTTTGTCTGTTGTATTGCACTTGTTTTGTATATAAGGCTTGTAATGCTATGAATTTATGATCCATTCTCTAGCACCAAATGAACCTGACCAACCAAAACTTTGTCAGTATCACAGCTAATAATCTTAGCGTGCAAGCGCTGATTTTTGAGACTGTGGTAGGCAAGACCAAGTTCCCCAATGTCACCGTATTGCCTCCTCGATCCCAGAAAACGGTAATGCTTTAGTATTCAAGTAAATGGTAAAGCATTTTTCAAGTTAAAAATGTTTTCAAATCTTTCATACTGAGAGTTTCCATGGCTCATGGGATTTCTGCAATATTATAGAATTTTAAATAGTTAGTTCCAGACATTGAAAGTCTGAGTCACTACAGAGTATCCGCAGAGTCTTAAATCTCAAAAGCTAAATTTTAGGCATTAAAAAGTCTTAAATCTATTGAAATATTGTGTTGTAGGTATTACATTTTTACAGGTCTTAATTTTTCTTTGTTCATGCATAGCTACCCAGCCTGGCCATCAACATCCATATAGTACAATCCCAATCTCAGTAAAACTTTTAACTTTTTATTTAAAGAGAGAATTTAATGATTTTCCTTACAGTAACATTTGTTTAAAAATTTTCTTTTAATACTGCTGAAGATACTAACCTGACCTACATTTTTTATTAAATTATAATTTTTGTACAGTTAAATGTATTAAATTATAATCATTTTTGATAGGGCAAGTGAAAATCTTTTCCAACTGGAATATTTGAATAAAATCCATATCAATTTGCCCGTTATAAGTCTAAAATTTCATTCATAATGGTCTTAAAAAGACCTATATACTGTAGAACTTGGTGAAACCTGCAGAAACCCTGATTTACTTATTTATATTTATCAGGGATCTTTGTTTGTTGTTTTAAATTTTAGTTTCCATTCATCAAAAAATTATACCATATTTCAAATCCTGTTGTTATGGTTAAGCTATTTTTTAGCTCCAATTTTACTAATTTCATCTGGTAATCACTTAGGTCAAATTCAGTCCCCAGAATATCCTTTTAATTAGGACTAACATATCACACTACTATGTCTGTTTTTTTTTTTATTCTTTTAAAACCCGTTTAACACATTTTAATAGTTTTTTTTTTTATCTGTTTTTCTTCATTTTTGTTCTTCGTTGTTTTCCTTTTTTTACTTGTTTCTTTTATTTCTGTTTATGTAAAGCACTTTGAATTACCATTGTGTATGAAATGTGCAATATAAATAAACTTGCCTCACCTAACATGTAGGGATAATCTAAATTTTAGGAGCTTTGGCTTCAAAATGCCCAGACCACTTTTCTCATTGAACTATCAAATATGGGAGAGGGAGAAGTTCACAGCCTTAAAAACAGTATGTACCTCACATTTAAAAGATAAATCTGAGGTAAATTTTCCCTTGTTGTTGTCATGGTGGCTATTAAAACCGTTTCAGTATCACAGACTGTTTTTCTATTCAATATAGGTCATGGAAATTCAGCTTTTTAATCAGTAAAAAGTTAAGGGAATTTGATATTTTGGAGTGGGAATCCTGTACACTACACATAGAAAACCTAGGAAGAAAACATCCTTGAGGCTCTGATAATGACAATTTGTCTCTCATCTTTCAGATTAAAGTTATAGCTGACATACTTATCGATGACACAGGCCTGAAGTAAGTAATGCTTTTTTTATCTCTTCTAGTCTGTTTCTAAATTTCATAATTCAATCTTTTAAACATTGTAACATATTTGACATTATGCAAATTTCTAAAAACACATTTAAATACTCTTCTTTTACAGTAATTACTGCAAGTCAAGTGCCTTTCAGATTCACACCTTATTCTTGCATTTGCAGTAAGTACTCATTTTTAGCCTGAAAAAGTTGAATCATTGAACACTGATTGTCAGCTTGGGTTGTTTGGTTGTTCTTTAGTAATTCAACAAACAAGTTCTTACATAAACAGATCTCTATCTTAGACATTTGAAGATATTTGTGTACCAGAAAAATAAGGGAGCCACTAGAGGACTTTAGCAATCTACTAAAGGGGAACCTGGATATTGATTCAGGCCCCTAACCACTATTTTAGACGTGACAGTATGTTGTATTTGTGTATCTCGAAATGTGGTCTAGAGATCAGTTTTTTTTTTTCAAGTTTGAAAAGTATCTGAGAAATTGAGGTTTTTGTAAAAATTTTATATAACCATTTTATTTTTGCAGACCAAGGCCAGTACACATTCACTAAAATAATAATAAGGAAAAATGAAGAAACTTTTTTGGTTTGCTTTTTGCTGACAGTCAGTGACTTATTGAACTTTGATTTTTCTTGAAATTTTACAGGTTATAAAAGCGCATGACCTAAAACTGAAAACACCCATAGTAAAATATACAGTATATAAAGTATACTACCATTCAAAAGTTAGCAAGCAATCTGTGAAAATTTTGTGTACAGTATTTGAATATACAGTGCCTATAAAAAGTCATCATGCTCCTTTGAAATAATGACTTTATTTGTTCCAAAAACACCTTTCCAGCCTTTGAAATGATTTGTAGCCTTTTCCTAACCTAAGCCTTTCTACAACTTTATCCCGAAGGACTTGTGAAAGCAGGGTGTAATGCGAGTAAAAGTATAGATTTTTACAGTGTATGATGATTTTCTATAGGCACTGTATCTTCTGCTCACCAAGGCTGTATTTATTTAATTATAAATACAGTAATACTGTGGATTATTTCAATTTAAAGAAATCCTCTGTTTTAACATATTTTGATATTTAATTTAATCCTGTTTTTAGATCATTATTTTACTCGTCAGAGTCACGCGATTCTTCAGAAATCATTCTGAAGTGCTGATTTGGTGCTCAGGAAACATTTTTTTATTATCAGTGTTTAAAACAGTTGATTTAATAGTGGTTGTAAATATTTTGCAGAGACAACTAATTGAGTTTCTTTCAGGGCTTTTTGGTTAAAATATACAGTTGAATTCAGAATTATTAGCCCCCCTTCAAAATATTTTTTTTTTCTCTTTCTAATATTTCCAAAATCTTTCACAGCACGTGTATTTTCTCTTCTTGAGAAAGTCTTATTTGTTTTATTTCAGCTAGAATAAAAAGCAGTTTTAATTTTTCAAACACTATTTTAAGGTCAAAATTATTAGCCCCTTTAAGCTATGTTTTTTTCGATAGTCTACAGAACAAACCATCGTTATACAATAACTTGCCTAATTACTCTAACCTACCTAGTTAACCCAATTAACCTAGTTAAGCATTTAAATGTAACTTTAGGCTGTATAGAAGTGTCTTGAAAAATATCTAGTCAAATATTATTTACCGTCATCATGGCAAAGATAAAATAAATCAGTTATTAGAGCTGAGTTATTAAAAGTATTATGTTTAGAAATGTGTAGAAAGTCTGCTCTCCTTTAAACAGAAACTGGGGGGAAAAGTAAACAGGGGGGCTATTAATTAAGGGGGGGGGGGTAATAATTCAACTGTATGTCTTTTTAGTATACATTTTGTTAAAATAATTGTCGTTGTCATATTTTAAAATTGGGTTTTTACAAATAACATGACTTTAAATATTTAATTTTAAGATGCAAAATATTTGTGTACTCTGCAGATTGAATATCAAAGTCTTTTACCTGTCCCATTCGGAGGAGATGTCTACAGATGCCTATGAGTATATTGACTGTGGAGTGAATTCCACTGTGCCTCGCCATTTTCCTCTTGTTTGAGACAAAACCATTGCAGAAGTTTTAAAAATCCAAAAGCTGCTTGAAAACACGGTTGCCAATATTTGCTATATATAGTTTACTAAAGTCAGTTTATGTGTGTAAAGACAGAAATGTACAATTTAAATGTCCCTGATTATGTTCTGTTAACTTGGATCACTTTTCTTGTTTGTTGATTTGTTAGTGTTTACTTTATAAAAAAAACATGTTTGTTTTTTTAATTTGCACAGCATGAAATTGGTAATACTGTTCCAGTAGTTAATGTATTAATAACATGAACAAACAATGAACAATAATTGATAGTATTTTCATTATTAGTTGTTTAATAAATGCTGAACAAGTATTGTCCATTCTTAGTTCATGTTAGTAAATACATTAACCAATGGAAACTTATTGTGAAGTGGAATCTGTGAAATTGCACATTTAAACTGTTATTTTTATATGTTGAATTCTTGAGCAAAATCCAATCAGAACTGTTAGACCACTTCTGTTTTTATTAGGATTGTGAGACAGAAAAATAAAGTTTGCTTTCCTGTAAGATACACCTTGATGAGGGATTGGTGTGATCCAGAAGCTCCTCACCATTGCTGCGAATACTGCAGAGACTGGAGCAAATCAAACACACAACTTATGTAGAAAGATTGACAATTTCCTTATAAACATGTTGCTTATTTTTAAAGGTTTTAACAATCACTATGATATTATAGAATTTACATACACATATGCAGTGCTGGGTAGATTAATTATGAACATATTTGTTACTGGATACAGATGAAGTTTAGTAGTCAGCAATCTAGTAATTTTTATTCCAAATATTTTGTATTCACTGATGTAGTGTTTTAAAACTTTTGACCCTACTTGTTCATTACAGATTTAAATAGGATTGTTGTTATTAAAAACATAAGAAAAATATTCATCTCTTCTTTAAGCATCAAGAAATGCATTAAATGACATTATTGACTACGTTCACACTGCAGGCAAATGTGGCCTAAATCAGATTTTTTTGCCCACATGTGACTCAGATCTGATTCTGTCATGATAGTGTGGAATCTGATCTTTTCAATTCCATGCCACTTTAATACGTGGTATTAATTTAGACGCAGGTCTGATGTTTTGCAATCCGACTGCAGTGCACATGAACAGTTATGCAGGAATTCATGTGACTTTTACATAGTTTCTGATCGGCACACATCATTTTTCTTTACTAATTCATGCTGCAAACATCCTCTACTCCTTAGCGGTATAGAATAACACATCAGGCAAATATTTTACCCAAATAATTGAAGGTTGTTTATTTTGAAAATTGTTTGAATGACAACTGGCACTTATTAACCAAACATTAACCATTAGCCTTTAACCAAAAAATGGATTGTTCAATTAGATTTAAAATACCACCATAGTGAAATTGCATATACATACAATAATAAAATATGGCCTAAATGAAATGGCTATATTTCACTTGAATAATGAATAAATTAACAGAAAGAAAAACTGCCTGACAAGTCTTGCAACAGGTTAATGCTTTTTTTCAGTGTTAAGGACAAAATTCTTCAATATGTAGATTAGTTTATCAGACTCTGGGTAGGATAGTTTATCAGACTCTGCTATCAACATGCTTTATTCACTTCAAACACTAAAGATTTATGTTCTGTGTGTAATTGTACATTTGCACATGCAGGTAAGTTTAGGACCATAATCTGTTCACACTGGAAATCTGATATTGGCCACATTTATAACAACAATGTGATCAGTTGTGCAAAAAAAATTAGATCTGGGGGGAAAAACATTAGATTTTAACACTTAGCCTTGCAGTGTGAACGTATAGCCTATGATAGGGTTTCCCAAAGTAGTGCAAATGGATATATATATTTATTTAGGAAAGGTGAATATATAAATATATATATATTTAGGAAAGGTGAATGTGATTGACAACAACGAACTGTGAACTTCGCAATAAATTTGGGAGAAATTAATTATTATTAATAAATAAATTATTAATAAATAAATTAATAAATTAATTATTATCAATTATTTGCTGAAATTATGTGAATGATTTGTAATCATGTAATCCATAAAAAGTAACTGTAATTTGATAATGATAATTTTAAAATGTAATCTAATTACAAGTATATTTTTTGGAGTCTGATTAGGCTACATTATTCAGACTCTACATGTAATCAGCTACTATCCAGCACTGAACATGCACATACACAGGCTGTATGAAACTGTTTTTTAATATTATAAAATAGCTCATGATTTGTGGGTGGTTTTGTAATTTACAATTTCAGAATAAATTATGGACATCGACTTTTGTTGAAATTTTAACTGCAGTTAAACAAATTGACTTATATTGACATTTTTTGTAGTCTATAACAATATGTTTTCAGAAGGGTCATGTAAATTATGGTGCAACAACAGGCTAATGTGCTGCCAGTACTCTTATTATATATTTCCTAAAACTACTAAAAATGTAAATAGAAATCAGTTTGTTAACCGGATATTTGCAGTTAACATCAACATTTGTTTTAACTGTAATTAAGAGGTATTATTTACAATACAAGCTCCAACAGATAATGTCCACCCACTGGATCAGTTGAATTTTTAAAGTACATTCAAAGAAACAGGTTAAACAAGTTTACATTTAGCCTGCGGTTTCTCTAATGAAATATGCAGCAATGTACTCACGGTGTATCTTTTACCCATCTTGGTGTGACACTTACAGATGCATTGCTTGTCAGCCTCTATAAAAAAATACGTTTACACTGATTTAAATGAGAATCCATGTATAATATGCCTTGTTTTTATTTATTTTATATCATTGAAATGAATTAGCCTTTAAAGGCACAATATGTATAATATTTTATTTTCCATTAAAATACCCTCAAACCACTAGAACAGTGTTATACGTTTATGCTGACTTATGTGCTTAAATTCCCCAAAAATATTTTCAAAACATGTTCAAATAAGAAGTAAGACATTATAATATAATAATTTAACGGCATATGATTTCTGTTTTGGCTTAATAGAAAATGGAATCACCAAAGATGCTTTATTATTATGTTAAGCATTTTATTTGACTGCACAGAGCATCATTATTACAAACCCCCTAAATCAGTGGTTCTCAAACTGTGGTACGTGTACCACTAGTGGTACGCGAAGGAATGAAATATGTCATGTATATGCTACACACATTTAAAAATTTATCAAAAATTATGTATATAATATGCCGTTTATGACATATAGCCTATATTTCTGAGGTAATCAGCCACATTTTTTTAACTGCAGAATTGTAGCTGCTTTACTGGGCCTACTATGGTACTGTATTTCAATACTGCTAATTTTTGGTGGTACTTGGAGTGACAATTTTTTTTCTGAGGTGGTACTTGATAAAAAAAAAGTTTGAGAACCACTGCCCTAAATGTCTCTAGTATGATAAAACAGCACAGATTTTTCCCACATGATCATGAATGACTGTGGCGTAATGGCTGCTTTTATGCCACTTCGCTCATCAGCAATTGCTTAAGCTGCCTCGTTTAGCTTCGACAGCTTCCTGCTTTACTCAGTGTCATACTACCATGATAATATGTATTTAATACTTGAGCTCATATGAACATGATTTCAGCATGAGTCTCATAGGATGCAATGAAAACCACAACTCTAATGATTCCTAACTCAGTCACAATGGTCAACCAACGCCTATGTTGGTTGTGAATATTTTTATTTTGGTGTATTTTGTAAATTGTACAAAATTTTCAAAACCTTTTGTACTTATCTCAGCAGAAAACAACTATTATGAGAGCTAATCGAAAATCTTTTTTTTTTCAGACATGTCTGCACATTTTCAGTTGTTTGTTTATGAATTAACCGTTAAAAGCACTTAATTGGAGAAAAAAACGGTTGTGTTTTGGTAATTAAACATTACCTTATCTATTGATTATGAATGCCATTATCGTGTGTTTTGAAATTGTAATTATGTGCACTGAAAATACCTATATTTAACACATGGGATTTGGATTTTACTTGCAGTGTTTAAAAAGTGACATATTTGTTTTGTTTTTGTAGTTTTTGAAAAGTTTTGATTTATGCCTAATATTTAAAAACAGATCTAAAATGAAAGAAAAAGAAAACTCTAATTGCATGCAACAATGGAGAATTGACCAGTGTACTGATATTTGACCTGACATTCTGAGCGCCTTTACCTGGAGGTTCACAGGGTGTCACATGTGCAATAGGCTTCTCTTCTTTTTTATCTTGGTTGTCTCCCTAAAAAACAAAACAGCATATTTTAGAAAATTCTTACCAGCCACTTCTTGGGTACACATATTTAACTGCTCATTGCACAATTGTCTAGTGGGCCAATCACATGGCTATTTATTCCGGCATGAAGATGTGGTCAAGACGATCTGATCGAAGGGCAACAGTAACTCAACTAACCACCACCTGTTACAAACGGGGTCTTTAGAAGAACATCCCTCAACATCACACTAAGCATACGAGGTAAAACAGCAGCAGGAAAAAACAGCACACTGGTCACACTCCAGTCAGATAACAACAGCAAACTGAAGCTAAAATTCAGACAGCTGAGTACTAAATGTTGCATTGATGAGTTTCAATCTCCACTGTAACATTCAGATAATGGGGTCAGAAGTTGGCATAAACAACATTAAAGCATTGATCTATCCTGCTTTTTAGTTGGCAGTTTCTTGGATGGCACACTTTATGCTACTTAGCACCTGCTATTAAGCATTGTTTAAATGCAACAGACAATTGGAGTGCAGGTTACCATGTCAATCCCTTGATAAGCACAACATAGCAAGATCAAATCATCTCAAACTGGTTTCTTGAACATGTCAATAAGTTCACTATTTTCAAACAGTTTCCAGTCAACAGAACTCAAGCAATTTGAGCTCTTTGGGATGTGGAGGAATGGGAGTTTTGCATAATAGATGTGTAGCTGCTGAAAAAACTATGCTATAATGTAATGTCAACATGCATCATAACCGCAGAGGAATGTTTGAATTAAGGTAGCTGCACAAGTAGTTTACTTCTTATTAGAGGCTGGTGAGTTTACAAAAGCACCTGCTTTATTCTAGCAGATAATCTGCGATCCAGCACTTGCTGACGGCGACGGGCCTCCCAGTGCATGGCTGACATGCTACACCACCCACTGGCCTGTAAAAGAGACGGAATGATGCCACCACGTCAATGCAAAGTAACTGGAGAGCGTTTCCTGATTAACGAAATTCAAAACCACATGCTGATATGTTTCCTTTGTCATGACACCCATAAAGAAATAAACACTGAACTGATTTCTTAGCTGTTAATAAATATTGATGCTTAAGTCCAAGCTGGTTTAGCAGATGACAAAAATGTGTACAAAAATAAAATGGTAATTAAAAAGCTAAATAGGTTTTAGAGCTGTAGAGTAACATTTAGTCACATGCCATTTATCCTGTGCAAACCCAATACAGTCACATTCCAACTATGTCTATAACATGCTAAGCAAAAAACATGGGATAATAGCATGTTTCTTTCCTGAAAGATTGTGCACCCAAAAAATGTATCAAATATTGTCATTTTCTCACTCGTCACTTGTTCCAAACATATATGAGTGTCTATTTTTCTGTGGAACATAAAAGAAGACATTTTGAAGAATGTTTAAAAACCAGTAGCCATGGACATCTATAAAAATAGGTCAACGGTTAAAAGTTTTCATCGTTCTTCAAAATATTTTCTTCTGTGTTCATCAGAAGTAACGTTAAGACACTTTTGGTTTGGAACAAGTGGAGGGTGAGGGAATCGTGAATTTTCATTTTTGTGTGAACTAACGTTATCCCTTTAAGGCAAAACTCAACAAAACAACATGATTTCTTCACACACAAAAAGAAGACATTTACTAATGACAAAGCATTTACCAACTTCTGAGGTTTTCCAGGTATATTTCCAATCCACACCGAACAGCTCCTTCTCGGACAGCTTGCTGGTTTCTTAGCAACGCCATTGCTCCCAACGTGCTGACGCCACGAATTCCGACTGTAGCTCGTGTGATGACGTCATGTTTTGTTATTTGTTTTGTTTGCTATTACTATTTCAAATAAAATAAATAAAGCAAACCCTCTTAAAACTTAAAGAGTTGATTGAAAACTCCATAAAGCACGATATGTTTACAGATCACACTTGATAAAAACGTACAGTAAATATAGCTTGATTGAACAGCTGTTACTCCATTTATCTTTACCATTGTAGACAATATTGGCTAAAGATTGTTTTGCGCACTATAACAAATTATAATAAATCATTTGCCGTTTGTTTTCCAGTAATGGGATGTAGCTGGAAGGGCATCCGCTCTGTAAATCATATGCTGGATAAGTTGGTGGTTCATTCCCCTGTGGTGACCCCTGATGAATAAGGGACTAAGCCGAATAAAATTAATTGAATTTGCCGTCTTCACGCACCAAAACAAGACACAAGACTTAATAATTATTAGGTAGTTTCGATGACTTCAGCTCGCCACAGTGAGGAGCTGTTCGGACAGGAATAAATCAACAAACACGAGCTGACATCCGATACCAGGACGGCGAACAGTGAAACGCTAGAGGGAGCAGCGAGAGGATTCAGGGGTTCACGTGACGTCACATGCAGGGATTGTTGTTCTGGATTTTGTGCGTTCAGCTCCACTTTCATCTCTGAGATCACTGGAAGAGGACTCTGAAGAATAAGCACTGTTTTGAGTCGCTTGGATAGCTGGTCGCCTGCGTTTTTAAAGTGAGAAATGGAAAAGCTGCCCTTTAGGAGATAAACACCTATTTAGGTAAGTGGAGCAGACGCTGGCGAAGATTAAACAGCAGCGTTTTAACAAGCGTGGTTGGTTCTTGCTTCACTGCGGTTTTTGATCTCAAGTATCTGCTGAGTTTGCTAGACAGATGTTTCGGGTTATAGCTAATATTTTTCATCCCTTTTAAAGTTTGATATAGTATTTAATTCATTACTTCAACTTTAAATTTTACTTTACTTTACAACTTTACATTTTGCTTTCTTAATTTTACACTAGTAGCTATATTACACGAATCTTGTGTACACGTTTACATTCATTTAAACTATATTAAAGTACATTTAAAATGAGCTAAATCACGGTTTAAAGGACATTTTAATTAGTTAAATATATGGTTTACTCATTTTATTTATTTATTTATAGAATACATCTGATAACAACTGTAAAACAATCAATTGCTGATTTCTGCCTCCTTATCATTAATGGAGATAATTGATACAACTTTTTAAGAAAGCTATTTCTGTGTTGACTGTTAAGAGGATTAGATTCAGCAAATAAGCATAGAGAGCAACCTCCAGACAACCAATTAGACACATCGTTTAAAGGGACAGTTCACCCAAAAGTCAAAATTTACTCACGTTCAAGCATTTTTACATGTTTATTAAAGTATTTCTTCTGTTTAACACAAAATAAAATATTCTGAGAAATGCTGGAAACCAGCAACCTTTTAAATCCATAGCAGGAACACTAAATACTGTGGAAATCAATAGCTGCAGCTTTCCGGCATTCTTCAAAATATCTTATTTTGGGTTTGATGGAAGAAAGAAATAGGACGTAAATATACAGTACATACATTTTCACTCCTTTAACCTTTACATACAATTAAATTATGTTATTTTCTTGTTGATTTAATATTTATACTAAAGAGTATTTTCATCACGTTGAGTTAAATTAGCTAATCAAATTTTTGATTATTTGTTGCGTAAAGCTAAACACTGGCAGGCTCTAAAATGATAGTCCAGTATTTATATTTGGTCTGCCTTGGGTCAAAGGCACCCCTTGTAAAGTTGTAAATAACTTCCATATCTTTGATGATAATCTGCCTTTGTTTTGTTTTGTTTTTTCTTCTTTAATTAGGTTCCACACGGTGCCTCCGGTCTTACAGCGCCTCCGTCTGTCTGCAGTACCTTTGAAGTAGGTGCAAATGCCCAACACTTCAAATCTGCTTCTCCTTACAAGAGGGTGAGAAAAGCAAGTTGCCATGGGAAACCAGTTAACAGAGATTGCCCCCAACACACCGTTCCTGCCCAACTTCCAGTCTCTTCACGTTGTGGTGATTGGTTTGGATTCATCAGGCAAAACCTCGCTTCTCTACAGGCTGAAGCTGAAGGAATTTGTTGAAACCATCCCGACTAAGGGATTTAACACTGAGAAGATTAAAGTTCCGGTTGGAAATGGCCGGGCTATTACCTTCCAGGCGTGGGATGTAGGTGGTCAGGAGAAGCTCCGGCCATTGTGGAAGTCCTACACGAGGCGCACGGATGGCATGGTGTTTGTGGTGGACTCTACAGAGGTGGAGCGCATGGAGGAGGCTAAGGTGGAGTTGCACAAGATCACGCGTACGTCAGAGAACCAAGGAGTGCCGGTGCTTGTGTTGGCGAACAAACAGGACCTTCCAGTTGCACTGCCGGTTTCTGACGTAGAAAAGGTTTTGGCTGTACACGAACTGAGCGCCTCCACCCTACACCATGTGCAAGGGTGCAGTGCGGTCGATGGGCAGGGGTTGCAGCTGGGCTTGGAAAAACTCTATGATATGATCCTCAAACGAAAGAAAATGGTGCGGCTCAGCAAGAAAAAAAGATGAGCTGGATGGGTTTATTCCACTTGTGAAGCTCCATGAAGGACTTTCGTAGCATTTTGCAGCAAATCCCTAAATGAAGGAATTGCTCCAGATGGCCCGGTGGTGGTCAGGAGAAAACGGATTTGACCTTTATGTCACACACACACTCACAGTATTAAACTGCTTTCTTCCATGCCTAGTAATTTGCTGTGCTGCTTCCCTTTGTAATCAAGGAATATGTGATAGCATTGATAGGCCCTAGTGTCAGCAGAATTAAAGCCTACGTCCTTGCCTTCTTTTTCTTTTCTTTCCAAGCGAGACTGAATCATAGCTTGGCAACACTGATTTCCACCAGGCTTCGGTCCTCATTTTTTTCAATACACTGATTGCCAGTGCCGCTATAATTAAAGGCCATATAAATGTTCACGCTATGCTAGTTGTGAAACTGAAGTCTTAAGCGAATCACAGAGATTCACTATTCACAGATCTACGTTTTAGTTGGAGATATGTTTGTTTTTACTTGCTGTAAATAGTTTTGTATTGCTGTAGATTTAATAAATTATAGATGGCTTTGTCACAGACAGCGATTCAGAAGCTGTATCTTTTATTCTTGAGGCTGAGCAGATTTTGCTAAAATAAATGCTAATTATTATTATTATTAGGACTGTCACGACTGTTATTGTGTTGCTGACGATTGTTGGAGAGGGATTTGTAATTCTTTTATTTTGCACTTTCTTTATGCATATTTGTGTATTTATGTTTTCTATGATTATTATGCTTAAATGGTCATATTTGAAAATGTACTTAATATTTTATTATTTATCTATTAATTCAGATTTATTAAAATCTGAAACTGAATCGTTATTATCTTGTATTATTAAATTATATTATTAAATTCATAATGTTTTTTCATAAACTGGATAAAACCTACTGTAAACAACACAAATTATATTTACAGTGCTTAGCAAATATGAGTACACCCCTCACAAATCTATAATAGGAAGCTATACAATATTATATTTGTGCATATACATTAGATTAGTCAGTACTGAAGCCAAATCTGGAGCAAGATAACTTGCGATAACGGTCCAAAAAATAGTACACCCAAGTTTATGTTTTAGAAAATTATTAAACACAAATTTTAAAAAAGGAAAAATCAAAAGAAGCAAAAATATTGTAATATTTAGATGAAATTTTGTAGGTTGTAGTGTTTTTGGCAATATTTAGCTTGAATGTAGTTGTATTATCTTTAAATTTTTAAATATGTTCGATGACTAAAATATTATTTTAATAAACATATCTGTTTAATAAAGCAGTTTTGTTTAATTACACCAAAATAAGTTCCCTAGATATTCACTTAGAAATAAATAAAAAAATAAATTTTCAGTATGGGGTGTACTCAATTATGCTGAGCACTGTAATGGCTAATAAGGTTTTAAATCAATGTGTTGAAACATAAAACAGCCGCTGTTAAACTATTAATAGAGCAGGAGCTCATGATGATGTCATCTGTGTTCAGGGAGAGCATCCCACAGGAAATGCAGTGATGCTGAAAGAACATTGTTTGATGTAACCTTGATGTTTGTGGTTTAATTCGGAATCAACATTACACTGCTTTTGCTGACACAACATACAAGATAGTCATTGAACCACCAAAGTAAGATAGAGATACTGGAGCTTCTAATGTAAGTCCAGTCTTTTTTCATTGTTTTAAGTGAGCAAATGGTTTTTAGATGTCCCCACCCCTACCGCTGTACAGACAGACAAATTTATTTACTTTGCTATCAACTTCCTAGAGAAGCAGCTGCTTTGCTCTGATTGGATTAATTGGTGCTCTGGGTTTATGGTGAGCTGAATTGCATGAGGAGAGTGAACAGGACTGATTTATGAGATCAGTGACTCTGCTAACCTAATAAGACTTGTAGGCCTGTGACAGGATGATATGCAGCTTGCCATTTTGATAATTTGTTTAGGATTAAATTATATGTTATACTATATAACTGTTTTCCTCCAATACAGCTATGGAAAAAAAAAGATTAAGAGACCACTTGAAAGTTCTGAATTTATTTACTGGTATTATAAGCTATATGAATTTGAGTTTTCTTTTTAAAAAATTTGTTTCATTCGATTGATTCTATTCTTTAATGCGGGAGGGTGCCGTTTTCACAATATTTTTATAACATAGGTCTCAAACTCGATTCCTGGAGGGCTGCAACTCTGCACAATTTTGCTACAACCTTAATCAAACACAACTGATCCAACTAATCAAGGTGTTCAAGACTGATGCTGTGGTCACACTAGAGTTTGTGCAGGTGAAATTCTGTTGTACGGCGATGCGAAAAGGGGCAGGATTAAACAATACATTAAAAAAGGTAGCGATTGGTCCATGTTTTAAATTCTTGTCCAGAGAGGTCATGGTTTGATTTTCGATTGTTCTCACGCAGTCAAGTGATGCGATTTGAAGAAATTTTTTAACGTGGACCAATCGCTCGCTTTTTTAATGTCTAATCATCTTGTAAAATAAAGATGATTTTTTATTTGAAATTGGGAAGAAATGTAATTACACTTTCATAGAAAAAAAAAAAAAATAATA
Organism: Danio rerio; assembly: GCF_052040795.2. NCBI lineage: Eukaryota > Metazoa > Chordata > Actinopteri > Cypriniformes > Danionidae > Danio > Danio rerio. The sequence continues at coordinate 29,548,831 of NC_141032.1, forward strand.
ATTGTATTCCAAAACCTTTTCCTATTAAATCAAGCACATCTATGGAACCAAAACATTGTCAATTGAGTCCATAGCTGTATGTGTTAAATGTCAACAATGCAGCTCTTCCAAACAATGAACTAAAATTACACCGAAATTCATCCATCAATATCCAGAGTGCATCTGCTGTGCTGAAAGGGACACCACCAAGTTAAACGTTAAAGATTTTATTGATCTGCACCCTTGCCTCCTCCACCCCAGAAAGCAGATGCTTGTCAAGGTTTCTGATCCATGACCTCTGGCTGTCAATACACTATGAGTATTGCGCAGGGGGAGCTAAAGACCAAGCCAAATGTCAGTACAGACACTTGGTTTCAATGGCATTTGACCAAACCGGTTTTTCCTCAGCGTTATCTTAAGAATGAGTCCGGTCACCCTGCTGAGCCGGTTAATTAACATGTGCCACTGTCCTCAAACAGTAATCCTCTCCCACACGCCGGATTTATTTATGTAAATGCTTGTCGGAAAATTTTACTACAATGGATTTGGGACTTGTGAATAAACATTATTTTTAGGCTCAAAAGATGTCCTTAAAAAGCCAAGGCAACTAGTATGTGCAAAAAAGAGAGACACAGAGAGAGAAAGTGTTATGTAACTCTTCCAAAGCAGTAAATAGTTGATGATGTTCCCTCCGGTCAGTCATGCATGATGTCCCGTTGAGCAGAGATGACACGAGATGAGCGTTCATTGATAATGCAGAGCACTAAACAAGCCCTGTGGAGAATTTCCATACTCACGCGTCCAGCCTCACCACAACTTTACACTCATTTAACTTTCCAGTAAACAAGCCGCAGACCTTCGTGATGGAATGTTATCAGTTCTGCAGATAAAACTGAGGCTGTTCTGTGCGGCTTTGTACATAGTGTACAAATGAGCAAAATTACCAAAGCTTCCAGGGCTAATATTAGAATGTTAAAAATGCCAGCTGAGGTAAACAAAGATGTTTATTCACTGTAATGCCAGTTGCAATCTGATGTCCTTACAATTCTTGGATAACTCTTGTTGAACTGGAGATTTTTAACAGTCATACTCAATAGAAATTACTTTTTATTTGAATTATTATAATAAAAAAGGCTAAATACAGATTTGAATGCTTTTTTGAAGTGCAGAAATAAGTAATATGGTTTCCACAAAAAAGTAAGCGGTTGTTTTAACAACTGTTTTCAACATTTAAAAGGATTATTAAAGGATTGTGTGACAATGAAGAAAAGGGGTAGATCAATCAAATAGTTTACAAACCTAAAAGGAGATATAACGCAGATTGTAATTAATTTGAATTAAAAAATGGAAAATACACATTTCAAGAGTTCACACTTAGCTGATGATTGATAATAAAGCGTGTTTGGCATGCTGTACCAGGAGATAGCCCTCAGCTCAAAAGACCCTCAAGCCCGGGGCTCCCTTTCGTTTGAAGTCTAAAAGGGGAGTTTGAGCTTAGGTATATCTTGATTACCTCCCCTGCTTGTTATGGATAATGACAAGTTGGAAATTGTTATGAGACATATAAAGCTGACTAGGAGTTCATCTATGGTGCCACTTTGGATTAGTCAATTCACTTATGTCGCATGTCTTTGAATGGTGAAAGGAAACCGGGGAACCCTGGGGAAACCCACACGAGCACTGGGAGAACATGTAAAGAACTTGTAAACTCCGCACAGACAATTAGTTAGGACTATTCTAAGAGTCCACGCATTTTGGGGCCCCCAAAGATATTATTAGGGGGCCATGATCACCCAGGAAATTACAAAACTAAAAAACTTTTGTTTTCAAGTGTAGATGGTTCATTTAAAAGAACAGATTTCAAGCTTTATGTGGTTATATTTCTTATGTCTGTGAAGCAAGTATTCGCTGAGATTATAGTGTGTTTGTTAAACATCAAACTGTCATAAAAGCACACGTCTGGTCCAAGCTTCTCTCTCAGTCTATAGCAATCAATGATTGGTTCCTTTGCTAGTAGGCGGGGCTTCATTCACCATATTGACCATTACACTTTTCCCCATTCAAAATACTAGTGACATGTCTTGAGTATTCTAGAGTTTTTGGGTCAATGCACACGATCCTCTCACAATTAGTTTATAAATAATCCACACTTAGATGTTTTTTAAAATTGCAGAACAAAAGTTACTACAAAAATATCAATATTTTTATTTTACTCATTTCTGCTGTTAAACTTAGAATATGCAGCATATGAGTAATGGAATGCAGTTGCTGGTCACCTTTTTTAAAAACAGAAATGAAATACATGCAAAATGAATAATTGACTGATACTGAATGATATCTCCCTCATCAAACTGTTAGTGCTTTAAAGAGGGAAAGAGATGTTTAAAGCATTTTGACAGGTGGGACTTGAGGAACACCAGCAGTGAAAGTAGATATTTTAATTACATTATTAATAAATAGCCTACATTACATTTCATATTCTTAGAACACTGTGAATATAGAAGCTTGGATGGCATCTCAAATATGTAAATAAGCTTTTTTGTTTTGTTTTAAACAATCCCTTTTTTAAAATCTGTCCAGTGAAAAAAAAAAAAAAAATAGTGTATAAGAGTATTCTGCAGTGTCTGACACCCTAAGGAAGGATCTGGATGTTGTTCAAATGATGTGTCAGTGTGTTGTTGACACGGACCCAAGAAAGACGGGGGAGCCTCTGGGATTATGAAAGGATTAAGCAGGGGAATCACGAGATGGCAGGTGCTTGCTTTAAATCATGTCACATCCATCATGAAGTCATTCCTCGCTGTAGTTACAGTTTATTCTTATTTACTTAGATACTGGATGGAGATTGGCTACAGCTCTCTAAATTAAATTTACATTCAAAACAACACTAAGACCCATGAAAAATAACATTTTACTTAGTTTGTAAATCTTTGCACAACTACATTGCATAAATTTAGATGCTCAAACCAAGCATGCTAAAGATTCATCTTTGTTATTTGCATTTATTATTTATTTTATTTACTTTATTTTTAAATCCTCTCGCAAAAGCACTCATAGTGGCACCATGACTCAGTGGTTAGCACTGTGGCATTGTAGCAAGAAGGTTGCTGGTTTGAGTCCCTGTTAGGCCAGTTGGTGTCTCTTTGTGGAGTTTGTATGTTCTCCCTGTGTTGGCGTGGGTTTCTTCCGGGTGCTGTGGTTTCCCCTACAGTCCAAAGACATGCGCTATAGGTGAATTGGATAAATTAAATTGGCCATAGTGTATGAATGTATATGTGAGTGTCTATGGGTGTTTACCAGTAATGGGTTGCAGCTGGAAGGGCATCCCCTGCTAAAATTTTTAAATCAGCTAATTTTTAATTTTTAAAAATTAGTTTATAAATAAAGTTCATTTTATAAAATTAAACTAATAAAAAACTTTTGCAAAAAAATAAATAAATACAAATCAGCATTTTATAATAAAAAAAAAACAAGTATTAATTTTGATGAGTTTTTGTAAAATCAGAAGCTTTTTTTCTCCAAAAAAAACAAAAACAAAAAAAACTGTAGAACTCTTGTGACTGACTGTCAATGTGTTCATGTCCTCATATAGTAAGAGAGTTCATATGACAATTTAATTAGCACTATTTTTAATTTATCCCTCCAAAAATATGCAACAATTTATAAAATATAAAAATAGAATATAGGTAAAGTATAAGCTAAAATATAAGTATGTTCAGTGCTCAGCATATCTAGTACACCCCACACAAATCTTTTTTTTTAAATTCATATTTTAATAGGAAGCTATAGAGTATAATATTTGTGCATATACATTAGATTAGTCAGCACTGAAGCCAAATATGGAGCTTATATAATAAAATTACTTACAATAACGGTTACTTACAAAAACTAGTCCAGACAAATTTATATGTTAGAGAAAAATAATAAATACAAATTTTAAACAATCAAGAGAAGCAAAAAAAAAAAAAAAAAAGATGAAAACTTTAGTTGAAATTTAATGGGTTGTAATGTTTTGCAATATTTTGCTTGAATTTAATTGTATTATCTTTCAATTTCTAAATATGTTTGGTGACTAAAATATTATTTTAATAAATATATCTGTTTAATAAATCTGTTTTGTTTAAATGCACCAAAATACATTGCCTATATTCACTGACAAATGGAAAAAAATATTCTATTTTAAAATGGGGTGTATTATACTGAGCACTATATATAAAATTTGTGTACATGTATAAAAGTATACAGTTTGCATTATTATGCGCAGCTGTGAAAGCACTTTCTTCTAAAGCCTGCTCTATTAGAGGACAATAATATCCAAAGCTGCCATCCTGGGATGCAATTTTGGCCTCATTCTAGCTGTAATTTCACACATCACAAAAAAAGAGAGCATAGGTGCTCAGAGAGCCCTTTCTGTGCACTAGCTGGCAAATCAAATGGCCCAGACGTTCTTATTTGTCACCTCAGCAACTGTGAGCCTGTAACCATGGGTGACCTTAGAGAGCCACGCAGGACCTTTTAATTGCCTTTGTGGCTGCCTGTATATTTCATGTGTGGGAGACAGACAGGGATACAAAGAACTGATGGCTCCTGTGTCTTGGAAGATCTCTAAAACGCTATATTGCTAAATCTAATATTATCCTGAAGACACCTCACGAGTCTGGAAGAGATTGAGCTCAGTTTGCGTCTCACACTGGGGGCTGTAAATGTGTTTATCAATGTTGTCAGCAGGCGGGGATCTCTCTGGCCAGCACTATTTTCCACAGGCTCATAAAGCTGCCACTGGGACTGAGACGAGAAAGCGTCCTGGGGAGTGGGATTATCAAGAACCCAACACAGTCCCAGGGCAAGATAGCGTGGGTCATAAATCTATGGTCCAGCTCTAAAGCTTTTCCAATGAATACAGTACACTGAGGTTTCACTATTTGGGGGGCTGTAGAAAACAATCTGTGATAGCAGATGTATACTGGACTCTAACAGTAGGGTGGAGTTTTAGTGGGATTCAATGAGCTTAACATCTAGGCTACCTCCATTAGATTAAAGCAACACTTTTTTTTAACAGTTTTGAAAATATAGGTGATCCATAATAAAATAATATAATTATAATTATAAATCCATAATACATGGTATTTCCAGTTAGACAGAACTCAATCATCCAAAAGACACAAGTGTTTATTAAAAATGTTTGACAGATATTTTCTTTTTAAGTACAGGCAGAAATCTACACTTTTTATTTATTTATTTTTTACAAAGTGGTTTGTTCAAAAATCATTTGCCTAATTTACATAACTTTTAAAGGGATAGTTTACCCAAAAACTTTAAGTGTCATTATTTACTTACCCTTCACTTGTTCAAAACATATTTGATTTTATTTCTTCCGTTGAACACAAAAAAATACTTAGAAAAAATGCTGATTTCTGGGACTGTTTAATGGCAACATGGCTTTAAAAATACATTCTTGATCGCTGTCTTGATATTTTGAAATCAAATACTCTTCAGTGTACAGCGTTGGGTGTCAGGCGTTCCACAGAAACGTGTTACTGTTTTCTAATTACATTTTTGGGAAACACAGTAATGTAACAAATTATTTTGTTAATTTGTATAATTTGATTACAGTTACTAAAGTCAATGTAATTGCATTATGTTTCAAATAAAGTTTTTATAAGAAAATATTCTTCTTTTAAATCATGTTTTTTTGCTGCAACAGCAGTTAAATTGCAGGAGAATGCCAGATGAAACGTTTACTGTTGAGAGTGCTTGCTTCTTCAAGTGTAAACACAGACATTGCATTGATTTCATTAGGCATAAAAACAAAAATATTGCTGTGAAATCAGTCTATGTTCAGTCTCTAAAGAATTTTTGACTGCTTTTAACTCCTGCAGCAACTTGTTTAAGCACTTGAACAGAAAGCATTCTACGACACTACTTGTATCCATGGAGCACACCGGCACCCAAAAACACAACGGCCCAACTTAGCCTAAACAGACTAAATTGTATTTTCGTGCAGTTTCGCGAGTGAAGGTATCTTCTGAATTTCAAGAGAAGCGTAGCAGCTAATGGGGCCGTTCACATACAGTATTGTGTCTTTTGCGTGTATATATTAGGGTCACATATTGCACGTGGTCACATTTTCCAGGCGCAAACAGTTGAAAACTGTGAACCACATGACAAGAACTGACAGATCAGCTTCATGTTTGGTGTGGAATATACACATTTAGGTAGACTTATTACCTCAGTCAAACACAGAACACCCAAACACTGCAGTGCTTTTTCATACTATAGATGTCAATGGTTACAGGTATCCAGTTTTCTTCTTTTGCGTTTAAAAAAAGAAAAGAAAAACAGTTTTGAAACAAATGAATGATGAGAGGATTTTAAGTTTTGGGTGAACTCTAAGTATTTTAAATATGTCAAGCTGCTGTGATCAACCCACTGTAATGTTTTTCAGTGAATATTAAATTACTGAAAGAGCTGCAGTTTATTTAGTATTTTTATAGGTGTATTTTATATGTTTTAAAAGTAACTTTTAAGTAAAGTAATTAGTAATCTGATTACTTTTTACATGAAGTAAATAGCAATGTAATCAGATTACAATTTTCCAGTAGTAGTCAGTCATTTATAATCTATTACTTATTTAAAGTAACTTACCCAACACTCTCAACACCTTTCTACATTTCAGGGACATTCAGAGGTAGGAAATTCAGCAGTGAAATGTCTCACTTAAGACCTCACTGCGTTTCAGTCAATCGCAAGTCACATACGCATTTTTACCTTGTGAGAATTTTTAATAACATTTTATGGTGTTGTGCAAATTATGGCTAAAAAATAAAATAAATTTAAAAAGTACTTTTACTTTCCCGTGAGTACATTTTTACCACTGTATCTGTACTTTTACTCCACTATTTCTCTTCAACATGCGGTCACTACTTTTAAAACTTCCTGTCTATAGGGATTGGCTAAAGCAGAAAATTAGTCCTGTGACTGCATGTCACTGATGAGATGGTGGATGTCTAATGTATGATGACTAACATGGCCTTAAACAATAACTAAATGCAATACAGAATGTTACATTTTCAAACACCTGCACAAATTGTATGTAAACGCATCAGACAGCATAATACTTAATACTCATTCATTCCTTCCTTTTTTTTCAGCTTAGTCCCTTTATTAATCTGGGGTTGCCACAGCGGAATGAACCGCCAACTTATCCAGCGTATGTTTTAGGCAGTAGATGTTCTTCCAGCTGCAACCCATCACTAGGAAACACCCATACACACTCATTCCCTCACTACTCTTTTAAACATGAGTACTTTTAAAAGGGCTACTTTTTACTCATAATTTGAGTATTATTTACAACTTTGCTTCTACTCTACATTTTGGGCAAGTAATGGTACTTTTACTCGAGTAAGATTTTTCAGTAATCTTTTAACCACTGCTTTTGAATGTAGATGTTTTGAGGCATCTGACAGCATTTGTATATTTATGTCCTGGCTGCAAATCAGTTGCAACTTGTAGCATGATGCAAAATATTTGTATCTTGTGATTTCTTCGCATCACCAGTGGCTACTCGACGTGGACTCGACTTTAATCCTGTTCATGCAATATCTGCAATTATCAGCAATAATAATGAAAATGCTGTATTATGCACTCCAGGCCAGTTCTGGTTGATGTCACTATAAAAATGAGCATTATTGAGAAGGTGATCCATGTTTTTATTTTTGGAATACTTGACTATTGCAATTCTCTTTATGTGGGTATTAGTCAAAATGCCCTGTATTGCAATTAGTACAAAATGCGACTGCAAGACTTCATATCCCTCATATCCCAAGTTCTTTCCTCTCTGGGCTGGCTGCCTGATTGATTTTAAACAATTAATCTTTGTTTTGAAATTCTTAAACATTCTGGCACCACCTTACTTATCAGACCTGCTACATGTATATAATCCTGGTAGGTCACTAAGGTCTTCTGATGAATTTATTCTTTCTGTACCAAGGTCCCGGTGTAAGCGAAGTGGTGATCTTGCTTTTGCAGTTATCGCCCAAAAACTCTGGAACGGGCTTCCACCCCACCCACATCAGACATGCTCCAACTCTATTTGTTTTTAAAAAGCATTTGAAACTCAATCTTTGTTCCTTAGTATTTGAGCCTTTTTAATGTTGAAGGGTTTGCCTCATTTTTTGTTATATATGTGATGTAGATTTTATTTTTAGTATTGATTGTGTTCAGCACATTGGGCAACGTTGTGTTGTAAGAAATGTGCTATATAAATAAACTAACTAACTAACTATTTGCAGATTATACGGATATATCATTTTTAATAGCATATAAATTGGGGCCCGTTTTCAAAAGTAGCTTTTTTAAAGAACCTGAAAACAGCATTATTATATAAATGAACACACAAAATGCATAAAAGTTTATTAGTGTTTAGTTAAAATTAGCATCATGTAAACACCCCCAGTTGAGCGTTGGGCTAAATATCAACTTTGATATAACCGGCTTTGGGAGTAAATAAGTAAGTAAGTAAGTAAATGTCTCCTGAATTTTGAATTAGGGAATTCTCCAATGTTTAAATCTAGGTTGAAGAAATGTATGCAAAACAGTAAACTATTTAAGATCTCATTAGCATATTTAAACATTATATTACAGACACCTTTCTCAGAGATGGGTTGCGGCTGGAAAGGCATCTGCTGCGTAAAAATGTGCTGGATAAGTTGGCGGTTCATTCGGCTGTGGTGACCCCGGATTCATAAAGGGACTAAGCCAACAAGAAAATGAATGAATGAATTACAGACACCCTGTGTTACAAAACAATCATTTTATTTTACTGTCTTAACAAAACAGAGAAAGTACTACAACATAATCGCCTTAAAATTTCAGAAATTATTTAGGTTTTCATGTGAAACACGCCTATTATTTGCCTGGTTTTGTAAGTGTGATTCATTAGACGAAAGGCCCCTTGAGAATTATTGCCTTGCATAAATTCCAAAATACTTGTGCCAAAGGTTTCACATAACTCAGCAGTGGGCCTCTGAGCACTCAGACCACCTCATTAATGCTGGAATATAAACCTTAACATCTAAAAGAATCAATATCATTCATTCTTGAGATCAACATACAAGGGTTGCTTTCAATGCAAACAACCAAGGGAATCTAAATCATGCAGGAATTTCATCATTCAACAAATGTTTTGAGCATTTGAAGAATGCATTGTGTTGGCGTCTACTCTTTGTGTCTGCATTATTTTTTTAAAACCCTAGACATGTTAATCCTAAATATTGGAAAGGCACATGTTTGGTAATGCCAGTGTGGTGCAGAGGGATCCTTAAGCAGTCCCCATACGAGTCCAGGCAGGAAAAACAGTTTTATGTGTTTATCAACAGTCTTTTCTCTGAGGTCCAGTGATCCTGTACCAGGATTATCCCAGTATCCCATCTGGCCAGACAGCACTTGGGGATTAATGCTGCAGTATCGGGTCCACTGCTGAACTCAACAGCTGATTTATGTATTGCAGTATTGTAGCTGCTAAGAGTGATTGAGAATTGATCTGCCGTTCTTACACTGTAAATATTGGTAGTAAAACATGGAAACAAACAGAACTTGTTAGAATCTTTAAAGTAAAGAAATGTTTCTAAAATGACTTTAAAAGAAACGTTTTAGAACAATTAAAGACAAATAAATGCAGTGCATGGTGAGCAGTTTTTATAAGCAAGGATGATTTGTTATAAACGCTATACTATGCCTCTTCTGCAGGATAGGGTCAATAAGTTCTTCTGCTTTCATTAAGTTAATGTGCAAGACTCAATTCTGAAGACAACAGCACATAAACATGAATCCTCTTACTCAGCATAACTGAAGCTCAGGTAGATTCAATATTGGCTAGTTACTTTAAACACCCCACAGTACTATAATAACTGTAGTGCAATTCAGCACAGCATTCTTTACAAGGGGTAATGTTTACACAATACAAATACTCCAAATCAATGTTGCTACAGAAAATGCAATTGATACTGAATCCTGTTTAGTTTTGTTAAAGGCTTTCACATAAATACAGTATATACTTTCAATTGTTAAATCTTGATGGATATTTATTTTCACAAGTAAATTAAAAAGAGCCAAATTATTTATTATGTTTTTCCTTATATGGAGTGAGTTTCTTGCGCAACAACAACACTCTCAATCAACAATCATCAGTGTAGGTTCCAGAATGAATGTCTCTTATGAATCAAAACTGCACAACACGTAGTCTGATTCTTAATCAGATTTCTAAGCCAGTTCCTTTAGTAAATCAAAAAACACATCACAAACAGTGTAGTCTAATTCTCCATCAAATGACTCTCTTGAGAAAGTTTTTTTGTAAATAAAAAAAAAACACATCACAAACAGTGTAGTCTAATTCTCCATCAAATAACTCTCTTGAGTCAGTTAAAATTGTATGCACTCTGATTGTCCATCAAATGAGTTTTGGGATTCAGTTGTTTTAGAGAATCAAAAACACTACAAACAGTGTAGTCAGATTATTTACCTAATGAATATCCTGAGAGACTTTTATAATTAATTAAAAACACTTTGCAAACAGTGTAGTCTGATTCTCCCTCAAATGACTCTCTTGAGCAAGTTAAATTGGCATGTAGTCTGATTCTCCATCAATGACTTTTGGGATTCAGTTGTTTTACAGAATCAAAAACACATTACAAACATTGTAGCCTGTTTATCTATCAAATGACTCTTGAATCAAAAACATGATATTCAGCCAAATAACCCTCTTGGGAGAGGGTTTTTTAGTGAATCAAATCGCAAACAGTGTAGTCTGTTTCTTGATCAAATGGCTCTTGTGAGCCAGTTCTTTTTTTGTTCATCAAAAACATACAGCACAACTAGTGGAGTCCAATTCAACTTCTACTATTAACTGGTTATTCTGGTGGAGAGCAGTTTAATCTATTTATGAAATGCATTAGTAATTTTTTATGTTTTTATTTTTGTAATGAATTATCATAATTTTGTTTTAGCATTGTGGTTTAATAGAAGAGAAAATTATTTCACTGCTTTTACTGCCTCTAAAGACTGTATGACTATTAAAACACTGGTCTTTATTTATTTATTTATTTTATCAAATACATACTTTTCAAACATATCTTTTAAATCTATTTAAAACCCAGTGTGCAAATATATACACTCGCCGGGCACTTTATTAGGTACACCTTACTAGTATCTCCTTTTGCCTTCAGAACTGCCTTAATCCTTCATGGCATAGATTCAACAAGCTACTGGAAATATCCCTCAGAGATTTTGGTCCATACTGACATGATAGCATTATAGTTGCTGCAGATTTGTCGACAGCACATCCATGATGCAAATCTCCCATTCCACCACATCCCAAAGATGCTCTATTGGATTGAGGTCTGATGTGAAGGCCATTTGAGTACGGTGAACTCATTTTCATGTTCAAGATACCAGTCTGAGATGATTTGCACTTTATGACATGGCATGCTATGGAAGTAGCTATCAGAAGGGGTACACTGTGGTCATTAAGGGATGGACATGGTCAGCAGCAATACACAGGTAGGCTGTGGCATTGACACAATGCTCATTTGGTACTAATGGGTATCCCCCACACCATTACATTATCACTACAAGCCTAAAACATTGATACAAGGCAGGATGGATCCATGCTTTCATGTTGGTGACGCCAGATTCTGACCCTTCCATCCAAATGTCTCAGCCGAAATTGACACTCATCAGACCAGGCAACATTTTTTTTCAAACTTCTATTTTTTTTATCAGTTCGAACCAGTCTGGCCATTCTCCTCTGATCTCTGGCATCAACAAGCCATTTGCAGCCACAGAACTACCACTCACTGGATTTTTTTGTTTTTTGAAGCATTCTCTGTAAACCCTAGAAGTGGTTGTGCATGAAAATCATAATAGATCAGCAGTTTCTGAAATACTCAGACCAGCCCGTCTGGCACCAACAACCATGCTCTACATGCATTCTCTACTACAGTATAGGCATTAACATTTGGATGCACATATTCATTTTGCATCATGTCTTTGGAGATGCAGCAAATTCATATTTTTTGTTTGTATTTGTGCCATACTATTATCTCTCAGCAAATCAAAATCACTCTATCAGTATCCCGTCTGCCCACACTCAGGGCTCTTCTTTCACCACCCACTGATAGTAAAGCAGTTTTGGTGTGGGTGGTGAGTTCTCTCTTCTGTGTTGCCTCTGGCTGAATGCACCATAGTGTTGATGCTTTTGTTGTACAGCAGGACACCCCTCTTGCTCCATCATCTCATCTCAGAACTCGTTTATCTGCAGTACAGTATGCCAGATCCAGTCCTCTAGTGCCATTATTGCTCAAGCAGGCGTGGAGAGGAGTGAGAAGGGTCATGGTGTGAGGGAGAGAAACACACGTGTGAAGTGAAGCCCACGTGAGTGTGGGAGCTCATGCAGTCACTCACTCGCTTGGTTACAAAAGAAATAGTTTTAATAGAGAACATTGCTGTTGTCTTTTTCTGCAGATGAAAAAGGACTCTCATCTCTGGTTTAGAGTTTGAAATAACATCAGTATGTGTTCGTATGAAAAGCTTGATTAAGCAAGAAGCAATTTTCAGAACATTCACTGAATTCACTGAGACACAATTGTATTCATAGATGTATTCATTTATATATAATATAAATAGCAGGTCTTTAACAGTTGGTCAGAATTATTAGCCCCCCTAAGTTATTAGCCCCCCTGTTTATTTTTTTTCCAATTTATGTTTTTTTCCGACACCTTTTTAAACATACAGTAATAGTTTTATTATCTCATTTCTAATAACTGATTTATTTTATCTTTGCCATGATGACAGTAAATAATATTTGACTAGATATTTTTCAAGACACTTCTATACAGATTAAAGTGACATTTAAAGGATTAACTAGGTTAATTAGGTAAACTAGGCAGGTTAGGGTAATTAGGCAAGTTATTGTATAACGATGGTTTGTTCTGTAGACTATCGAAAAAAAATATAGCCCTTAAAATGTATGAAAATTTCCTTGCTCTGTTAAGCATCATTTGAGAAATATTTAAAAAAGAAAGTCTTGTGGGAGAAACCGGAGCAAACCCACGCGTACACAGGGAGAACACGCAAACTCTACACAGAAATGCCAACTGACCCAGCCGAGGCTCGAACCAGCAACGTTCTTGCTTTGAGGCAAACGTGCTACCCACTGTGCCACCGTATTGCCCGGCTGCCTTGAATTTTATTTACTTTTCTAGTCATCCCAACTGACATCACTCAAACTGACTAAAAATAGTTAAACTTTGTGTAACCTTAAAAATATTGTTAAAGGTTGATTAAATTATTAGTTTAATAGCAACATAAAAATATTTGTTGCATGACTTTTTGTCATGACATTTTTTCCTGTGTATTTTAAGTCAATATTATGTTATTAATAAATTCATGTTGTATATGTGGTGACACGGTGGCGCAGTGGGTAGCACGTTTGCCTTACAGCAAGAAGGTCGCTGTAGAAGCCTTGGCTGGGTCAGTTGGCATGTTGTTGAGTTAGCATGTTCCTCCAGGTGCTCCGGTTTCCCCCACAAGTACAAAGACATGCGGTATAGGTGAATTGGGTATGCTAAAATTGACCATAGTGTACCAGTGTGTGTGTGTGAATGAGTGTGTATGGATGTTTCCCAGTAATGGGTTGTCGCCAGAAAGGTATCCGCTGCATAAAGCATATGCTGGATAAGTTCATTCTGCTTTGGTGACCCTATTAATAAAGGGACTAAGCTGAAAAGAAACTGAATGGACTTTGTATATGTAATTTTATTAATGATAAAATAAAAAAAGTATTATATGAATGTGGTCTTGAAAATAATTATAACAAGACAGTTTCTAAAAGAAAATGCTATGTAAAAAGCTTTGTCTTTTTAAATAGAGAAATTAAAGGGTTACATTGTAAAAGAAATCTTACTGTTAAATTGTTTAGTTGAATCAAATTACATTTTTAAGTCATCTCAACTTAAATTAGTCAAAGTGCCTTAAAACTAAGTTAAACTAAAATATGAAAAAGTAACAAAAACATTTGTTGTCATGTTACACTGCAAAAAAATCTTGCTGCCTTAAATTTTATAGTTAAGTCAAACAGAATTTTCCCCCAACTTACATGAATCAAACTGGATAAAAACTATTAAGTTAAACTTTGTATAGCTTAAACAATTTAGCTGACACACGATTAGCTTAGTAAAACAAGTTAAAGAAACTAAAATATTTGTTGTCTTGACTTTTTGCCATTTTTGTTTTACAGTGCACAGTACTATTAAAAATTAATTAAAGCTTGACAAATGCACATTAACAGTTAATATGACTCACTAAACCATTCATTTCCACATCAGCAACTAATAATATTTTTTTCATTTAATGTGTTGTTAAAGGATAATTCCTAAACATCTAGTAAATTACCATAATTTACTGAAAGATGTTGCCAACTTTATAACGATATAAAAAATACTAAAATATACATAAAAAGGTCTAAGTAATATTTTAAAATTGTAGTTTCCATAGGTTAAATTACAAAAATGGAAAGGATAGTTACATAAAGTGAATAACTTTTTTAAATGAATGAAATAAAAGCTTAAGTGGCTGAAACGGTGACACAGTGGGTATCGCTGTCGCCTCACAGCAAGAAGGTTGCTGGTTTGAGCCCCATCTGGGTCAGTTGACATTTCTGTGTGGAGTTTGCATGTTCTCCTCTCCCTGTGTTGGAGTGGGTTTCCTCCAGGTGCTCCGGTTTCTCCCACAGTCTAAAGAAGTGCGCTATAGGTAAATTGATCAAACTAAATTGGCCGTGTACGTGTGGGCGTGAATGCCAGAGTGTATGGGTATTTCCCAGTGGTGGGTGGTGGCTGGAAAGGCATCTGCTGCGTAAAAAAAAATACTGGATGAGTTAACGGTTCATTCCACTGTGGCAACCTCTGATTAATAAAGGGACTAAGCTGAAAAGAAAACGATTGAATGAATGAATGAAAAGCTGAAGTGTCTGTGACTGTACAAAAATGCAAGCAAAAAGCAATTCGTCAAGGATATTCACAATATACAGTGGCAAGACAAACAGATTTGCCATCAAAAGAAAAATGTGATTTGCTCAAGTCTTACAATTGGACTTTCCTCACACTCTTTATTTTGGAAAACAATCACCCCATTAGGAGTCCATTCTGTGCTGATGCGTGGCAGGGAAAGCTGTGTTACTGCTGGCAGCTGGCAGGCGCTGCAGGTGAGAGTTCAGGTGGCTGTTAATCATGCGCTGTGTGTGGGGCAGTGTTGAGCCCGGGGCTGAGAGCCAAGCACGGTTCCTCTCATGATTGTTGAGAGGAACCCATGCAAAGCAGATCGGGTATTCACTCCACAGCCCCTAAATGGACACCTCCATAAAGACGCTTTTGTTTATCGCAGTTGCAACCCGGTCCATCACAGGCTTCCCGGGCAATTATTTTCCTGCTTGTGCTCGCTTGGTTGATTATTTTCTGAAGCCATTCTTCCATCAGCTTGAGTTCGAAAAGAATGAACAGACATCATTCTTTGACGATTTACCAAAACAAGTGTATTCATTGCTGTAGGAAGACCTTAAATGCCCGATGAATATGCTCGGCTCTCATGTGATCCGTGATTTGTAATATACACCTAAATGAGAAACTGTGGGAGACATATAAAGAGCAGCAGCCAGTAATGACAGCATTAGTTTTCCATTGCCTCACATGTTAGAGCTGAAGACCAACCGACTCCTTGCTGTTACTACTTAATACCATGTTTGGGGACAAACCCACTCATCATCTTGGAACCAGCACTTAACACAACTAAGGAACTGGCATTTGCATAAACACCACTGGCTGTTTATTTGGAGAGGATCTGAATGTTTAAAGATTAACCACAGGCAATGAAGACGCACTTATCAAACTTGAAAGATCCTTGCAGCACAGATGAGAGGTGGAAACTTCATTTTTATGACTGTTAAATATATAGCATGTGTAGAAAATATTTTGCCATGACTGTCGTCTTGATCTCTAAAAATAGACAAGAATGCTTATATTTGACCAGTTTTGAGTATAAGCAAATTCAGGCAATCCTCAACTGAACTCAAGCACTACAATTAATCCACCATAGCTAGGAGAAAAGATAAACAATGTAAATCACTAAATAAGCTAAGGTTTCTCCTCAATATTTTAAAGTTTCTAATTGCTAATATAAACAGTCTACTGTTTGTACTCATTCCATTTCCGTCTCATTAACTGACCAAATCCAAATAGAGGTTAACTGATGTTTGATTTAAAATGGATTTGCAATGCAGGTGGAACAAATTTATTGTTAAAGTTATAAGTAGGAACACACAAAATCTGCATGTGCATTTATTTAATTGTGTGTAAATTTTTATTTATTAATTTTTCTAATAAATTTTAGTAATATTACTGACTAACATGAAAAAGTTCACATGATTTACTTCCAATGCAGTTTGTAAAGTAATAATTTATGTCTTTAAGTAGATATATGAGGCAGATTTACTTTGTTTACCAATTAAATGGATCTAATAGGATTTGCATTGTAATCATTAAATACAAAATTAAAATTTATAATTTTTTATTAAACATATTAAGTTTTTAGTTATGATACACCCAATTTTACAATATTCTGCGCAGAAATAGTAAAAAATGTCTGCAGATTCTGTCTGGCCCTAGATATAAGCAAAATAACTGTTTGTGGTTTTATGATCAATTATTCATTTGACATAAGGGATGCACTGACATAAACATTTTGGCTGATACCAGTAATAACTCTTTACATTTGGAATCTGATAACTGGTATATATAGACCAGGGGTGCCCAAACCAAATATCATTGATAGCTCTGGGCCCAAGGTAAATATACCAATATACTATATTATATTAAAGTTGCCATGGGTATTCTTTTAATTCATTTCATAATATTTCAAAATAAATAGAAAGCATAACTGTAAATTGTATTAGCTAATGCAGTATAACTTTAAAAATAATAACTTATTGCAATAAAAACTTAAACAATCACATTTATAACACAGTGGCGTTTAATGATGAATACACTAGTCAAGCAGAATCTGCCTTTGACTTGATTTGCTCACCAATTTCTCTGCATTGTCGGGTTAAAATCTGATGAATTTACACCATTTAATTGAACCATTTAATTTTAGTTAGCTTTTAACAATAAAATTAACAACAACAACAACAACAACAAAAAAAGGGTTAGATTAAATTTGAATTGACCATCTTGAAAACATCTTCATCATTTTCATAGGATGGCGGGCCAAATCAAACGTTATCATGGGCCAACTTTGCCCCACAGGCTCTAGTTTGGGCATCTCTATAGACTAATAAACAAAAAGCTTGATATGATGACCAAACAAGAAAAGCAAAAAAATACAGTGGTCAATTGATTTTATTCTGAAACTTTAACTGCAGAAACAAGGAAATGGAAAAAATTTTAAATCTTGATTTTTCTGACCCAAAATATTTTAATTATTTCAATCTGAAAATCTCTTTTTCATGGTGAAAAACTCTTCCATCGTTTTGTCTTTTGTCTAGAATAAGCTCTTCTGAATAGATTTTGATATGGTTGGTGATATCAGTATTGCTGCTGATACATCATGCTTCATGAATGATGTAATGCTCAAGCAAGTAGCACAATGTGATTTTAGTTAAATATAAAGATAATAAAACACATTATAATCAGTCATTTTGCTTGAAAAGAATGAGATGCAATGCAAAAATCTAAACTGATGCCACAATCTATTTTCTTGTAATCTGTCCACTGACTGACTGACTCACTCACTAAAGGATACTTGGAAATGTCACTTTTCAATTTTAGTGCAGAGAGCTTCAAACTGCTTTGGTGCAACAATACTTGGATCCAAAATAGACATGGTGAAGATGGTTCCATTGATGGTAGATATGGTAAGAAGCATTGCATTGATAGTTCCATGAAAGATGCTAAAGGTTCAAGAAACCCTCAAGTACTTTTTTTAAGATTTGTGTATTTGTTGACCATCAGTTAAGACAATGTTAGCACCTGTCAGCTTTAATTGTGGGGAAAGCTGCATAGTTCTGAGCTTTTGTCAGCTAATTTTAATCTTTCAGGTTTAAAATCATTTTTGGGGCAGAATCAATATCAGTGACGTAGCCTCGATCTGCCTGTCCAGTTGGTGACATGTTGGTTTCTCATTATTAATCATAGCTGAGTTTTTGTATCCTATGAAAAGTCTCTGTTTTTTTCATTATTCATCACAGCACATGCTTTCTGAAAGCAAAGCTGTTGGTTTGCAGCAAGCATTTATATCAAGAGAGCTGTACAAGAATCAGAGAATGTCAGACTTTGTCTTTTATCAGTTGAGTTCATTACCATTCAGACACATCGCCTATCCATGCTGTGTTTGCCACATGTTTAAAATCCCTCAGATTAGGGCTAGATCCCCCAGCAAGTTCCCCCAGCAGGATCCCCCAGCAGGGCTAATGGTTCAAAAAGATAGGGCAAGACCTGCTGCACTGCTATCCACTTTGTCTATATTCAGACCAGGGGATTGTGGAGTAGAGAAGTCCTCCTCATTTATAGTGTTTATACAAACATGATTATCTTTATAATGATATAACAAATTGATGTGTATGTGAAATTATGAATAACATATGTAGCAGGGCAACAAATAACTTACTGTTTATTTCTTTGCATTTTAACTTTGTAAACTATCAAATAATGGGTCTGCTCAGGGTTTGTGAGGTTGTTCGCTACCCTCTTTTTCCCCTGCTCGGCTGGCTACGCCCTCTCCTCCCTCTGTTTAAAGGGTTTCATGAACTTGTTGTGCCAACACAACGTGGCGTTGTATTCCAGCGTGCAGACTGGGCGTCTGTGCCAGAGTGTGTCTTATTACGTCTTACAGTGTGATGCATTAATGCATTCAAACCAATCAGCACGCTCTATTGTGCAACTTCATTAATATTCATTAGTCACAGTGTTTAGACGACAGAGACGCCACGTTGTGTTGGCAAAACAAGCGTGAAGTGTTGCTTTTATAGTTTGCTGCCGTTAAGTTTTGTTAGCATTTTCTCTCTGTGAGATTATCATCTGGAGTCACTTGTGGATTAACAGTGTAAGCGACGCTCGACAACAATAACTTACGTGTCTAAGGAGGAGTATTGTTTACCTGAGAGCTGTTCTCATCTGCAAACGCTGAGATCCGGATTCGCTTGTAGTCTCCTCTAAATAAAGACGCGGCTCTAGTTGCTGGTGATTGTCCTGTCTCTACAGATTTGGTAAGTGGGCGACCAGTGCTCTTTGTTTATTCAGTTCGTATTTTATTCGTATCGAACAAACTATTGCACCGAGTGTAAACAAGTTAGCACTACAACCAAACTATAACCTCGTGTAGGATTTTGTGACCGGAATAACACACGCGGCTTTCTGACGATAACTGCCGAGTGCATCTAAGTTTCCGGGAAAAGCTGAGTTTTTTTTCTCTCATTCGCAGTGCGGTATCAAACATTGCATTAAAATACACGCTTAGAGCAGTTCCTCGAATCAAATATCTCGTTTGTCGCGAGGGACATGAATGAATTCCCTGAAGAAAGAGCCAAACTGCAGTTAAAGTCCACCATTTAATAATTTTGCAAATAATTCGACTACAGATGTCCATGTAAACACAGTCACTTTGTCCGCTGTGGTTGTGTGTTTTGACTCTGAAATTCAGCGCGCCCAAATAGACACTTCCACACCAAGCCTCTTTTCTTCCTCCGACACTCCCCCCTAAACAGAGCTGGACACGCCCACTTTTCTGACTTTTTCCAAAGTAGAGGTGTGAAAACACCCTGCTGAAACGAGGGGGTTTCATGGCCCTTTAAACATCCACAGAAACATCCTTTGGTGCAAAATATAGTAGTAGAAAAGGGTTGTTTAGATCATTAAAACATTTTTCACACTAAGACAAAATTGTCCTTTTTTACTCAACTTTAACTTTTGGGAAAATAAACATTTTTCTTCTGTGGCATCACTGGGAAATCACTTTTGCATTCTTTATTTTTTAGAGTTAAAATGCTCTAGATCAGTGGTTCTCAAATTGTGGTACGTGTACCACTAGTGGTACGCAGGCTTCCTTCTAGTGGTACGCGGAGGAATGAAATATGTCATGTAGATGCTATACACATTTTAAAATGTATCAAAAATGATGTATATAATATGCCATATATGACATATAGCCTATATTTCTGAGGTAATCTGCCGCTATTTTTTTACCTTGCAGAGTTGTAGCTGCTTTACTGGGCCTACTACGCTACTGTATTTTAATACTGCTCATTTTGGTGGTACTTGGAGAGACAATTTTTTTCTGAGGTGGTACTTGATGAAAAAAGTTTAAGAACCACTGCTCTAGATTATTAAAAGGTTGGTAGAAATATTGGTAAAAAATTCACTCAAAGATTCCTTGGAAAACTCACAATGGTGGTTCTTTACATGCAATGAAAACCTCCTTTTGGAATCTTTTGAGTGAAGAGTGAAGTTTAACATTAAATTGAACTACAAATAAAACACCAAGCAATAATAGATTTTGATGTCATTAGGTAAGAATCCTAAATAGTAAGTGCTTTGCATTTCCAGTCAATGCTGGCCTTAATATTTCCCCTAAGTGTGCAGCTTCAATGTGACAGTAATATGCAACAATATAACACACTGTTAAAGGAATGTGTTGAGCTCTGCAGTCTTTGCCTCCCGCATTCCCACTTTATGATATGTGGGTCAGAATTAATATATGCAGCACCTGAGCTAATTGATGCAGCACAGAACCTGAAAAGAGCCTGTAGAAAAAGAAAACAGCTCAGACTATCAAAGTACAATCAGGACCCGCCGTCCATTTAAATATGTGTGACTTTAAAAGAGTCAATCTATATGCGACAGTCTGCACATGCAGACAGTCAAACATAAAGTCGATGTGAAGCTGTGAAGAGAGCCTGACAGCTTGCAATTTCAAGGCTGCAGTCGAGGGGAACAAAGCTGTCAGAGAGGTGACTTTAAAGGACGATAGGGACTGTATAGGAGTTATGGAAGTAAAAAGCACAGCTGTATATGAAAAGGAGAGGAGAATAGAGAGAAAATGGATGTGATACAAAGCAGCAGCACCAGAGCTCGCAGCTTTGCTCCCCAGGCAGGTTAACACACTTTACTGCATTGCAGAGGAAAAAGACTGGGTGGTGGTAGAGGGGGGGTTGGTTAAACACTCTCTCTCGCACACACACAAACACACTCACGAGTACATACACAAACTCTCAAAAGCCTCACTCACTTCTCTCCTCGCCGATCAGCAAAGTTTACTCTCATGCTGAATTATTGACAGAGTCTGGAATGATGTTTTTCCTCAAAACTCCTCCTCTGAATAAAGAGCTCTAGTGCAGTTTTTGCACTGATCTGATGCAAGTACACTCAACTGATATACATTAACAAGAGCTCATTTGCATGCATATGTAAATCAGTGCATACATTTAAGCCCACACACACACAGGTAACATAATGACATTGCTGTGGATGGGTAAGCACCTCTGCTGTCCACCTGTCTCAGTTGCTGAAGCCTGACCCTGATCTGTCCTCTGGAACCCGCTGTGGAGTACACAGTAAGACTAACCGCTGTTAGAAACCATGCCAAGGCCTATTTTGGCAGGAAAGTTATTATGTCCTCACTTGATCCTCCATTGCAAGGTTAAGTGATCACATGATAAAGGGAGGAGGTACGCCCAAACAGACAATGTTAATCTCACAACAGATAAACTCCATCCTTGGCCCAGTCAAGTAGGAAGATAATTGGGGTAAATACGATGATTTTATATAGGATGAAAAACTGCACATGCATAATATTCTATTGCACTGGTATTGGATCCACAAGTAATGTGAGGGTGGCAAGTTGGCCTACATAAGTGGGAGGTGTTGTTCTGTGTGTATGTGTGGGGTGTCTGAATAATTAGTCAGTTTTCAGTATAGCATTTCACAAGGTTAATGGTGTTACCAACACTTTCACAGTTCTAAAACTGTATTTATTTAAACAACAATTAGCTGAGGTCTCCAAATCTGATTGGCTGAGCTGCAAATTTGCTGCTAAATACAGTACAATGAATAATAAGGCTATGTCTTGAAATCAGTAAGGCGATTCAATTCGATTAATAATTATACTAGATACACAAGATTTTGATCTGATTTCAGTTTGATGCAATTAAATATCAGTTTGTTATACATTTTTTAATAAAAATTTTAAGCTTTGCAGAGAGGAAATTCAAATGTATATACAGCTGGGAAAATAAGTATTGAACATTTCCCCATTTTTCTCATAAAACATATTTCTAACGGTGCTGTTGACTTAAAATTTTCACCAGATGTTGGTAACAACCAAAGAAAACAAATCGAATTAGTTTAAAAATGACATTGTGCGTAATAAAATGAAATGACGCAGAGAAAAAGTATTGAACACATGAAGAAAGGGAGGTATAGTAAGGTAGTGAAGGCCCAGACAGCAGCTGAAATCTCTCACTAGCGACCCTCTGCCCTTCATCATTGTAAATTTAGCATGACAATGATCCAAAACACACCCAAGGAAACTCTCAAACGGTTTCAGAAAAAGAAAATCAAGATGTAGAATGGGCCAGACAATCACCTAACTTGAATCCAATAGAAAATTCAAATTAAAGATCAGATTTGATAGACGAGACCCACAGACCCATCAAGATTTCTACACTCTGTTGAAGTCTGTGAAAAACTCAAACCTTAGCAATGCATATGTGTTCATTCTCCATATGAGAGGTGTCTTTAAGCTGCCATCAAGAAAAAAAAAAAACAAACAAAAAAAATATCTTTAATATAAAGTATTAATTAGGTTTCACTACTTTCTCTTTGTGTCATTCCATTGTTATTAGAGTACACAACAAAATTTTCTGATTTATTTTAGGTTTTATTTTATTTTTGTGTTGGCTTTGTTTGAGTTTTTACCGATATCTGATTCAATTCCATATCAACAGCTCCTTTATAAATATTATTTCCAAGAAAAAACATGACGTGTTCAATACTTATTTTCCCTATGTATAAATACAGGTAGCTGAAACCCTCCTAGTCTACTATAGTAATACAATACCCATTTACATTAACAAAGGTGTTCATGCCATTGCTCATGCAATTACTTTGTACTTTTAGTAACAAAAAAAGTCATTCTTATTAAGTAACATACTATTTTAAATAGTGTGTAAGATATTTAAATGTTAATAAAACTGCGACAAAATGTTTCTTTGTGACCTAATATCTTTGCTGAGATTCACACAAAAAGTGAATCTTGGGTGAGTAAATGATGAGTAAATGGTGAATAATTCAGGAATGCCATATCTCTACTGCATGCTACAACAATGTGCTGTGACCTTCATATATAGTTCTAACATTGTGTTTTGTTTGTTTAGGGGCTGGTATGAATATTTCAGAAACTGCAGATTTTCATGGCCTGCACAGTCATCAGGGCTCTTATTTATAAATTTGGTATACACATAAAACAGGGGTGGAAACATGCATACGCCACATCCCACGCAAAAGTTGTGCTCTAGAAAAAAGAAACTTGGCTGGAGAATGAGTGCAGTAAAGTAAATTGTAAGTAAACACTTTGAGCTTACATATTGACTTTTGAATTGAACCACTTTAATTTATTATTTAAAGAATTATTCAAATAATTTTACATTTATTCTGGTGTGCATTCAGTTTTGGAAAATTTCTATACAAGCTTTTATAAACGAGATCCCCGATCTCAATCCAAAAGAGCACGTTTGGGATTTGGTGGGCTGAGATCTTCACATGGATGCGCAGCCAACAGATCTGCATGATGCTTTCAATATAATCTAAAATATCTATTGAGGAATGTTTTAAGGACATTGTTGAATCTATTTTTTGAATAATTTTGGCAGATCTGAAGACAAACGGAGACCTAAACCAGCACAGGTAAGGTGTACCTAATAAAGTGGCCAGCAAGTGATTAATCTGAAGTCGAAGCAGGACATGTTCCCTGTTTGTTAAACCTCCAACAGATAAAGATCAGAGGTGCACACTCATAAACTCCGTCACCTCTCCAACACACACTGATTCCTCACAAGCATCTGACTGAAGTGAATCTCGTGTTTCCACACAGAGCGTAGGCTGGGGCCGTGGAGAGGCGTCTGTGCACTGCCTCCAGCTGACAGCTCCCTTCTGCATGAGATCAAGGCCAGCTGAGTGCACACTCACTCATTCTCACACAAAAACATGTGGCATGTGCTTCTCAGAACTGGGCTTCAACTAATCTGCCCAGTAACAGTTGTGGAGTGGAAAGAGCGAGCAGTCAGGAGAAGGGATAGTAGAAGAGGAGGAGGCCACTAGGAAAACAATCCAGCAATGGCTAAAGATAGATCTGAGCTTGCAGGCACGCTAAGGCCTGGCATAAACCAGACTAGTGCATGGGCCAGGCAAACACACATGTGCACACATTGAAGAGAGGCCTATGGAGTGCAGAAACAGAAGAGGCAATGCATATTTGTGTAGTATTATTATAGTAGTATTAATTTTATTATCAGAGCAGTGTTGTTTTATAATCATTCAGATATATGTATATTTAAAAATGACATGACTCTTAAAAACAACCGATAACCTGAAGAATAACCCTGATGTTCAATTACAATTCTGCCCAAAGTCGAATATGATCTTATTTTTTTGTGTTTGATTATTTTTTGTGTGTTCAAAAAAGAAGTCAACTTATCGCTTTTAGGGTCTTACACAACTTCTGCCTTAAAAACGCCTCAAAGGTGACTACATAAAACACACAAAAGATGAATAAACACACTCACATACCAAGCTATGCATAAAAAAAGAAACTACTTATATGTGAAGACAGTGCTCAGAAAAAAATAAATAAAAAAAAGACAGTGCTCAGCACAAATGAGTACACCCCTCACGGATTAAATCAATATTTTCTATAGGCTGCTTTACAATAACATATTTGTGCATATAGATTAGAATAATCACTACCAAAGAAAAAACTGGAACTAATCTAATGAAAAACTTATCATCATAGTCCAAATATTGTTATACACAAATTAATATGTTGGGGAAAATATTTATTAAGATTTTAATAGCAGGAAAAATCAAGAGAAACATAAAAACAATATAAAAATGTACAGCAAAAGTAAGCCCAAGGCAATCAAAAAATGTTGGATACATATAAAAAATGTCCTTTTTTTTCCACATTTTTCGAGTGCCTGGGCTTACTTTGCTGTTTATTCTGATGAATCCCTTACCCAAAGAGCACCGACACATTAATTAAGCTACCCCTGAGCTTTTTTTAAAATTTAGTTTACATTTTGTAGATTTTAAATTAACAATAACTCAATTAAATTTAAAATAATTATCTTTCTATATGTAAAGATGTAAAACTGTTTTGTTAAAATGCACCAAAATATATAAGCCACAATTATTGATAAATGGATATAAATATTTATTTTCAATAGGGGCATATGCCTTTATGATATTATACAACCCAAGCCCATTATGGATACGTACCCCTGTATACATTCTTGAAAAGCCCAAAATACGCTGAGGGATTAAGTTTTTTTTTTTGCAGTTTTTTTTTCTTACGAATCATCCAGAGGCCGCTGTGTACCCTTTTTCAGATCTCAAATTTCTCTAGTGAGTGCCATCCATGCATGCTCTTCTCATGTAAATACATCAGAGGTTGCTGTCGACTAACTGACCAACCGATGTGCTTACCCACCTCCTTCCCTAAACCCAACCGATTTTCAACAGCACCGATTGACCCGCCCATCTCCTTCCATAAGCTCAACCGATAGTGTTTTCAACAGCATCGATTGACCCGCTCATCTCCTTACCTAAGCCCAACCGATAGTGTTTTCAACAGCACCGATTGACCCACCCATCTCCTTCCATAAGCCCAACCGATAGTGTTTTCAACAGCACCGATTGACCTGCCCATCTCCTTCTCTAAGCCCAACCGATAGTGTTTTTTATCAGCACCGATTGACCCGCCCACTGCCTTCTCTAAACCTAATCGACAGTGTTTTCAAAAGCAATCTAGAAAAAGAAAAACCCTTGTGGCCGCCTGATTCTTACCATGTTTTCAGATCTTACCACGTTCTCATCTTGTTATTTACTTGTATTTGTTTTATCTGCTCTCTGGAACTGTTCTTTGCTAGATTTGAACATCATCATGGTCAGCTCCTCTTTGTGTCTCAAGTCCACCAACATATGCGGCGAGCCACTGGGCAAACTAGTAACATGCATGCAAGTTGTCAGCGGGTAGCGCAAAAAGAAACAGAAGCCATCGGCAGCGTCATACTGTTCCATAGTGTTTGTTTTAAAGACCCAATGCAGCCATACATACATCTGACTCCATAATTCGTGCTCTCCAGAAAAGTATATGAGGCTACTTATTCACAGTGAGCCTGTGTTGATATTATCATCTACTCATTCTCAAATATATTTGAACAATTTGATGTTTAAAGCTAATTTGACAGGATAATTCAGAATTTTTGTTAAATACCTAAACTGAACGTATTTGTTTTATCTAGTAAGTATCAGGAACGTCTGCTTAGGGACATGCTGTCACGTGTACAGTTTACAGGCCAAGCTGTGGTTTTGGACAGACCCATCATACTGTTTAAAGAAGGATGAAATTATGAGAAACACCACATTACTCCAGGTCCATTTTGGGCAGAATTTCCACTGGTCTTGGCTTTGGCAACACAAAACACTACATTCGCAAGTGCTTTAGATAGAACTGAACTTGTGCTGAACTCCCATGAATGAGATCTATTAAATCCAGTGTAATAAGTTCAAGGGCCCCAAGTTAGTTTTGTTGTTTTTTATTATTGTGTTCAGCCATTAAAGCCTGGTAATCTTTCCACTGAGACACGCTAAGCCATTCAGAGGCGTTTGGCTAAGGTAATACGCTCTTGCCCCTTTTGCTAACCTAATAAAGCCTAACCTCTTTCCGGCAGACTTATTACAGCAGTCTAGCCTTGTTCTTAGGTGTGACATCCTGTGTTCTGTCCAAGGGGTGTTACAGTCTGAAAACTTGTCATTTAAAGCAAGACTGCAGATTAACGGGGCAGATGAACCAGTTTGTTATATTATAGTATTATATAGTTTTCTAAAATCTTAAAGGTCCCATGAACATAAAATAAAGTTTTTTTTTTATGTTAGGATCACAATTGTTAGTTAAGATTAGCTAGTGTGACAAATTTTGAAGATATAAAACATGTAAATCTTGTAGTTTGTCACTTCACTCCGAAATCGATCAACGGTTTTATTCACGTCATCTCATACTTCAGTTTCTCATCAAATCTTGACCAATAAAATGCTCTCTAAAATTTGACACGCCCTGCCCCCTTCAAGACGCTTCTCATCTGCTCATTTAAAAAGGGGAGGAGCTAGGCTATGTCCCACCCTCTCTTCATGTTTTGGTTGAGATTAAGTCAAACAATAAATAAAAATGCATATTTTAAAGCACTTCACGGGACCTCTAAATATGCCACTGATGCATTTTTTATTAAACATTCTCTTACTTTCATACAAATTTAGCACTAAAATCTAAACATTGGAACAAGTCAGTTTCAAAAGTTTTATTTAAAGTCAATGTGAACTGGAAGTCGCTCAGTATGTCAATTTACAACTAAAGTGGAGTATTGAGTGGGGGGCAAGGCTTTCTTTTTAGCACGTCATTCCTTTGTAACAAATGTGAAACTGACATCAACAGAGTATATAAAATATATATAATAAAAGGATATTTATCATCAAGTGAATATGCCTGAACATCCCTATAGACAATTGTGAAGTTTAAGTATTGTCAGACTGATCTCATGATGAAGTATTGCTATTTTATACATTAGTTTGCTATGACTTGCAAAAAAAAAAGCCCCAGCTCCCACTCAATACTCCACTATAATTATTTCTTTCTATTACACTATATGAAAAGCTAAAACCCCCCAAACTATGTTTTTTTGCCTGTTGTGTCTCGCTTCAAAGCAACATAATCTAGACTCTGAAGAAAGAAAACGGCGGCAAGATATTTTCTGAAACATACTATTTAGTGTCAAACATTGTATAATTACAGTTTACAAGTATTTAACTGGCGTAAGATAATTGTAGCCTTATTTCAACCCCTGTGTTCAAAAAGAGTGAATCCTCATGTGACAGAACAGTCATCAATTTGGATTCAAAGATACAATTTGCTCAAAAAAACAAAGTCCTCTCAGTGAACGAAAACAAGTGCAGCTTTCAAATGACATAAGAGGGCTGTGAGGAACAGCCACCGGGGCCTGCGTGTTCAGGGCCAGTTACATACTGAACTCATGATGTGGAAAACAGTGCTCTACTGACAACTGCTTCACAGCACAGATGATGAGAGGAAGAGATAGATCACTTTTTGTTTGTTTGCTCCATTAACATGGTATTTGGCTATTTGTGTTTGAAAAGACCTCTTTTGCATTCATTCTAATTTGATCTGGCATGTTCGTTAGATGGCTGATTACTACAACACATTGAAAGATGCCTGTATGGATGTATCCACTTGATACAGGAATTTGGTTAAAATGCTTTGAAGACTTGAACTGTGCTTACTTGTTTACTCATTCACTAATCCCTATAGTGCGTGGCTGACTGCACTGTATTAGTGTTTTCAGTGCAGCCTGTCTAGGGCGATTTTGTTATGAATATTAGGCATACTAATCTCTAGTATGTCCTTTTTAGATTAATTGTATGCCAGTGTTTCTTTGACATGTTTATAAACTATATGTTTATAAAAAATTATGTTTGCTCGTCATGTTTGCTTACTTTTAAAACTACAAAAAAAAATTTTTAAGATCTTCGTTGATGGCTGCTTTTTGTCTTTTACCCAATTGGAATCTGTTTAAAATTGGTAAAGCTCACTTTTTCAGATATGTACAGGTGCATGACTTCACACGCAAGAATTTCCCTATTTTCTTGCCCTTCCTGAACAAAATCCTATTGATCAACATTTTCCTGATGGCCCAGAACAAAGTGTAACTATTTTTTATTTTATATAGTAAGCTTGCATCATTATTATACACTTCTAGATCGACACAAATAGACTCCTGGCAACTATACTTTAATATCAGTTTGACAGACGAGGACAGACTGGATTGTGGTTATACATCCTCCTGAGACCCCGCCCATTGACTTGTTTCCTCTGTAGTGGAAATTGTCTTTTCATGAATTTTCTTTGATTTTTTTGAGCTACTCTGTCAAGTCCTGTTGTACTGCTCAGAGGACATCCTGGGCTTTCTAGTGATATGTCATTTAATTGGCTGGCATGCTAGGAACCACTTCTTACACTGCATCCAAAATGGCCGACATACAAAAAAGCACATTTTAGGAGAGAGGCATGTAAAATTGAGCTTTTTAACTGTTTTTTCACTATTATTATTACATATATATTTGTTTATAAAAGTGTCAAGAACAATAAATTTAGCTTTCAAAGCTGTTAACTTGTTTGTGTTTCAAAATATCATCTTTTTTTTAAATGTCCACTATAGTGGACACCCGGACCATCTTACTGTAATTAATGACTGCATGTTGTAGGGGGCAGAACCGAAGCAGAAAGGATTCTTTATAAGATAGTTGAGGAAGACTCTCACTTAGAGTCTGACAATCAGACAATTAAAGACAACTAGAGAATGACAATCAGTTTTAAATCGCTTTCAAGTTAATTGTTTTTGGATTTTTGGAAGTTCGGCTCTCTTTCTGACTAAACTGTTTCAGAAATTTCATTACAAAAGAAAAAAATGGCTTTTGTTTAGTTTTTGTTACATTAATATTGGATTAATATCCCTTTACAGCCATATCCTGTACAGTTTTGTTGTCTGAGTGGGGATCGTTTCGAACTAAAATGGTCCTGTGGTTCACTACAGTGGACATGCTGTAAAATTAAAAATTAAAACAAAATGTAAAAACTCTAAATTGTAGAATTTTTTTTAGCCCAAAGGATGTAGGAAATCACA
Organism: Danio rerio; assembly: GCF_052040795.2. Taxonomy (NCBI): domain Eukaryota; kingdom Metazoa; phylum Chordata; class Actinopteri; order Cypriniformes; family Danionidae; genus Danio; species Danio rerio. The sequence goes on from NC_141032.1 coordinate 29,578,880, forward strand.
GAAAAAAAAAAACAAGAAAACCAAAAAGAAAAAAAAATGACTTGGGTCTCAGGAGGATATAGAATCTATAGATCTTCTGTTTGTGCTAGACATAGCCTTATTCGATTTAAAGTGGTACACAGACCCCCTCTTTCCAAGGCGAAACTGGCAGGGATGTATTCCTCTTTTGACAATATTTGTAAGATGCAAGCAGTTGCCTGCTACATTAGCCCATGTTTTGGTCATGTTACAGATTATCTGTATTTTGGTCAAATATTTTTTTTTATCTTACTCCAGAATATTTTGTAAAGATGTTTGTGTTAATTCCTTAACTGCTATCTTGGGTATTGTATGTGAAAATAACAATTTGTCAAAAATCGAATTGGACTGCATTGCCTTTACTTCTCTTTTGGCAAGACGCTTAATTCTAACCAATTGAAAACAGTCATTTCCCACATTTTTAAACAGTGGGCCAATGATTTCCTTAGTTTGTTAAAAAAAAAAAACTTAATTTAAACGATTCTAGATCCAAGTTTACTACCATGTGGTGTCCGTTCATTAATTACTTTCAAAGCCAAATATAATTGCAAATGGACAAAATGATGCTGATGCTGTCAGGGTTTGCTTGTATTATATTGATGTTGTCTTCATTTTTTTCTTCTTTTTTTTCTTTGTTTATATGTACACAATGTTAAAGCACTATGTTTATATAGTTTTTTATATAAAACTTTTTTATATATATGTTGTGTTGTTAGTTATGTTGAATAATGAATGTATGTTTTTTCACTATTTATATAAATAAAAAGGGAAAAAATAAATAAAGACAATACTGACTGTTACATTTATTAGTGAATTTATTACAAAAATAACAAGATAACAGTGTTGCCATCTGTCATAATTCTTATACATTCAAATTACAATTTACAATCTTGCACTAATTGCACAGAGTGAGCTGTGGCTATATTATGTAGTGAATAAATATGGAATGATGTCGATTGATCCAGTTTTATACACTACAGCTGAAATATAGACATTGACTACATTGAGCTTTTTTTTTTTTGGTGCTGTTGTCTTTAAACTACTAAAACACAAAAATGTTGTAAGATCATGGAGATTTCCACAGCAAACAAACTGAAAGCTAAAACAACTTACGCTGATTATAGTACAGAGGAATAACACACCACTATATCAAGCAGTATGTTGACAATTTTGGATACTATTGTTTATCTGAGAAGCATAGATACCTGGTATCTGCTGTCAGAATGTATTTAACATAATTAAACATGTTTAAATCTCTAATGAGAACTGCCTAACAAAAAATACACAAGGCTACTAGAGTATAAATAATGCAATGCAGCTATTACAGTAGTATTAATAATGTACCTTTTTTTGTGTGACAGGGTTGTGGCTGGAAGGGCATCCGCTGCGTAAAAACGTGCTGGATAAGTTGGAGATTCATTCCACTGTGGTGACCCTGGATTATTAAAAGGACAAAGCCGAAAAGAAAATGAATGAATGAATAAACTAAATATTATTAAGAATAAAATATTATGTGATCTTTGGAAAAGTGTACTTGCATTGTAATGATAGTATATTGTCATTCTGGCATTATATAATGAGTGGCATAAAATAGTCTTAAAATTACAATAATATCGTTTATCGCAATATATTTTAATGCAATATATCGTACAACAAAAATAGATATTGTGACAGGCCTAATATTATTATAAATGCTGAAATTATTCAGTTGCGCTGCTTAGTGTTTTTGTGCAAAAAATATGGTTCCTCTAGGGCTGATGATTTAAAAGTTCAAAGAAATTGATATAGAATATATTTATATTAGTTAGAACATAAATATATACATATATAAATATATACATATATAGATTTATGCACTGAAAATAGATGATCTTATAAATATGTAAAAAAAAACATTTATTAATATTAATATTATTGTAAATGGCAAATATGTATGATCCATTGTGTTAGATCTTGAGGATATTAAGAGATTTTGTCCTGTATTTAGGTTAGAAAATGTCCTGCTGTTTAGATATGCACCAGTGGAGCAGGAGAGGGAATGCGGGGGGTTCACAGAAAGTGCAGATCTGCACAGATTAAAATTACAAATCATATAACCACATGTACTGGGGAGGGGACAAAAAAAAACCCTTCTATGATGGTTTAAAAACAAATATTGACTGCTTTTGTTTGCATAGTCAAACACCAACACAAGCAAAAAATATTTTTCAATTCCTGAAAAACTGTAAGCTCAAAAAAGCAAACAGAACAAGTGTTATGATCCTCAGGTCTAATGCAGACCACTAAACAAAACGTGCAGTGGAGCAGATGACCTCATCTCAATGACAAACATGAGTGTCATGACCTCATTTCTCAAGTCTTAGCCATTATACAGCCACCCACAACTGCTGACAATGGTCAAGGAGGTCAGTCTGAGTGTCTCTGAAACTCTGAACACCTTAGTTTCTTCTGTCACGATCCTGACTCTGCAGGTGCTTCAGCAAGCAGATGGTTAGATTATGCATGAGTCCCTATAGTGCAGCTCTGTCTCAAGAGGCTTTATTGTCTTGAAGGTCATTAGTCAAATGTTCTGCCACGAGGATCTGACAGCAAAGACGAACACAAAATGCCATGGTCACAAGCAGAATGAGCGTTGTGTTATGCAGGTAATATTTATCCAAACATAATTTTCTATGATAATAACATGCTCAGTTCTTGTCCTCAGAGCAGTGGAAGCATCTGTTAAAAACATCCATCAGAAATGCAGAGCTGAGTGCCACCCACTGGCTCATATATGGTACTGATTACTGCAGTAAGATTTGCATCTCAATCTTTGGATTGTTCTCTTTAAATCCAAAAACAGCAGGGTCAGATACATTTTTGGAGGAGACCAAATGCTTTATAAATGTACTTTCAAAATATCCATCGCTCTAACTAATCAGAATGCAAATTGTATAGGCACAAATTCCCTGTGGATATAGAGAAACTTGCTGATTTGGTACATTGCTCCCTGGGGTACCGTGTATTATATCTCTCTCTGAAAAACATGTACAGAACTCAACATATCATTAAAACAATACATTTTAATGTTTATTTGAAAAATGAAAGCTATAAAGCTGTATAATAAATACATAAGATTTAATTTGGCTCCACAATATTTGTTTTATTATTTATTATGAATTAGCATGTATTTTGGCATAACACAAGTTATAACAATAACTGCAATAATTAATTTTCCTTTAGCTTAGTCGTTAATTATCAGAAGTCACCACAGCGGATTGAATCGGCAACTATTCCGACATATATTTTCCACAGCAGATGCCCTTCCAGCTGCAACCCAGTACTGGGAAACACACATACACTCTCACATTCACACACACTCATACACTTTGGCCAATTTAGTTCATCAAATTCCCTTATAGCGCATGGGGGAAACCGGAACACCCGAAGGAGAACCACACGAACACGTGGAGAACATGCAGACTCCACACAGAAACGGGACTCGAACCAGCTATATTTATGCTTAGAGGTGAATGTGCTAACCACTGAGCCACTGTGCCACCTTAACAGCAATAGTTATATTATATCTGATAGAAATAATGGTTTAATATATATTTCTAATGATTTTGTTCTTACAAAAAGAAATTAATAAACAGCTTTGGCATGATACCACTATAATATCCAGTAATTCCATATTTAAAAAAAAAAAGGAAATGTAAAAATAAAAAAAAATATGCCACATCATTTTCTGTTGAGAAATAAACAAAATACATTTTATTTTACAAATTTATTTTAATTAATAAAAAATGTAAAATATTAAGAATAACATTATTTCCCAGTGATGGGTTGCAACTTGAAGGGCATCCGCTGCATAAAACATATGCTGGATAAGTTGGTGGTTCATTCTGCTGTGGCGACCCCAGATTAATAAAGGGACTAAGTCGAAAACACAATGTATGAATGAATGAATGAAGGAACAAGGAATAAACTGGGACTTTGTTGTCATAATTGATGCAAAATTAGCAAGCCACAACTGTACACTAAACACAAAAATTAATGTATTGATTTTCTTTTTAATCAATTTCAAATGTACAAATTGCTCTTACATTTTTCGTGGCAAGAATTATTATTTGTTTTCTTTCTGCTTTCTAAAAAAGGGATAGTTTATCCAAAAATTTAAATTGTCACCATTTACTTGGCTTGTTTCAAACAGTTTGAGATTTTTTTGTACTGTTGAACACAGAAGATAATATTTTGAAGCAGAATTTAGAAACCTTATATCCACAGACTTCCATATTGTTTGTTTTTACTATTGATTTCAGTTTTTACAGGTTTCCAACATTTTCCAAAACAAAATATATTCTTTACACACAAGAAAATTATTCTTTTATTTGCTAATTTCTTAAATAAATCAAAGTGCTATTTGCTTTTATTGGGATATGCTGTCAGGGTCTCAGGTGGTTTAGTTTGCTGCTGGATAAATTGCATGGACATACAAAGTCCCAAGTTGTCAATAAAAGGGCCATTAAACCGATGCAGCCCCCCTCCAAGTCCATCTAACCCTACATGTCCTCCATATATTCAAATCATGCCCTTGGCTCCATATAGAGAAATCCACACAAGCATACTATCAGTAAAAAGGCAAACACAAAAGAAATATTGTAATTGTAATGTTTTGATAATGTTATGGTCAGATAATAACATGCAGCAACCGTTTGATTTCAAATATTACAATAACATGTCATTCAAAGAAGGTAACAAGTCACAACGGGTATGCAGACAAAACATTTGGGCTTGATATACAAATAAAGAAGCATGTTTATGGCATCTTTAAGCTGTACTGTATAATCACAGAGTAAGCAGTCAGATTGATTGTATTTACGCAACCAAGGAACAGAAGTCATAGTAGAGGTCAACTGTTATTGGACACAAGAGCAGCTCTAATCACTCTTCTATCATTGATCTGCTGTTCGCTCAAACTCATCAATGCGACAAGCTGAGCCTCTTACATAAAACAGCTGGAATAAAAATTCTACTCAATGAAAAAAAAAGATGATTTTGTTTAGATTAGTATGATAATTTTATTTAAAAAATGCATTTAAAGGGTTGCCAGGAAGTAGTATTTAAAAAAAAGAAAAATCATTACAAAAAGTAGAATGGTATCTTTAGAAAAAAAATCATTCAACTGTGAGGAAAGCCTATGTGATGGGCATTAAGGTAAAAACAAAAACATGACTGAATGCTGTGAAACAAGCTAGAGTAAACATGCATGACCAATCAGGTAGAATAAACATCGTTTCTGTCATTGCGTTTTGACCTTTAATCCAATTTGCTTTTCAGAGATTTTTTTTGGTAAACACGCTGTCTTGTACAGATTTGTTTACCATGGAATAAAATGTACTGTATCTCCCTCTAGTGGTTTATTTGATAATTGCAAATGTGGGTTTATGATGTTTTGTTTGCGTGCTCATGAAGCAGTGCATTATTATTTATTTTCATGTTACTGATACACACCCGATATTCTAGTATTTGGTTATATTAATAAACATAAAAATTAAAGTGGCATATGAGGTAAGGTGATAAACACTGAGAAGTATGCATTTCTTTTATTAAAAAAACTTACTATTATTTAATAATAATTAATAATAACATAATATTGTTATTTTGGATTGGTCGCACTAATGAAACAAATCTGTGATATTGGCCAGGGATGGGCAGTATTTATGATACATGTATTTCAAATACGTATTTCAAATACAAGATAGTATTTTGTAATTTGTATTTGTATACTGTAAAATACTTTGTAGAAATCTACATCAATCTACATCATATATGCACTCTTGGATGGATTGCAGATGCCAAATGTTTGTGGTTAAAACAAACAACAATAAAATAAGCCCTACAGTGGCAATTCCTGCAATACTTCATTGGCTGCGGTTGATCAGTATGTCCACTGTATAGTTAATAAAGAGGAAAGATGTAAGCCTTAAGATGTCAAAACATATGAAAAACAATGTTTAATAATCAAAAATCTCCTAGATACAGTTTTTACATTGAGGATTGAAGAGTTCCATAGCAATATTTTAATAAATGGCAAAATTGGCAACATTTTAATAAACTCCTTATTTAACACCCTTTTGAAATATAAGAGATCAAATAATCATTGTACAGAGATGATGGCAATTTCACTGGCCACATTCGCCATCAAACATTGTTTACTTCACTAAGTCAGTTTAATTTGGAAAGGATTGATCGATCTATTGATGGAAGATTTGCAATGAAATGTCATGCTCTTTAGTAAATGTATTTTTAAAATCAAAATACTGTATTTTATTTTGATACATTAGTGGTTGCTGTATTTTGTAGTTTATTGTGATACACCTAAAATTAAGGCATTTAGTGACTTATTTTAAAATACATTTCAATGTATTTTTAATCCTCTCTGATATAGGCTATAGAAGACAAATTATACCCATATTAAAAAAATCAGCTTTGACTTTCTCCACCAGAATCACCAGCACTTCCCTAAAAGCTCATAGACCACAAATATGTCTTTTAAAACATTATATAGCTCTGTTAATATTTTGTTAATGTTTACTTTTGCAAAAATAAAAATGCACAGACACCTACATTTAATATTATGATCCATTAGTTTGTTTGGGCATGAGCTAATCAAGAACTAACCTCGATATCAATTCATTTATAAGATCACCTTATTTCAGTACATTTTTGTTAATTTAGTAATTATTTAATCATTAAATGTTAATTAACACTTCGTTTTTGTGTTTTCATATGATGGTTAAGGTTAGTTCTTGATAATGCTTGACATAACACATCATTAGTTCATCAGTAACCTTTAGGCATTATAGTTTTCATATATTAGTATTGCAAATCTTTAATTCTGTTTTACAGTAGGCCTAAGGCACATTTAGACAAGATAAAAACTAATTAATTCAGACCTGTAGCCAGCCTGGTGAAAGGGGTGGTTCTTTTTTTTCTCAAAAACTGAACCTTTTTGCAGTTATTTGCATCATTTTCTTTATAATTAGGATGTTGAAATATTGCATTTTAATGACATTTTAAGCACTTTTTTGTTTAAATAGCTAGTCAGCTGGTCATCAGAGCCAAACTTTTTGATGTACCAAAACATTTCCTTAAAGAGTTTGAAAAAAAAAACTAACTTTCAAATACTAATTTAATTTATGATTTGTCACTATGAAAAAAAATAGGATTAGTTATTTTTTTTTAAATTAAAAACTGTAGCATATTTTCATTTATTGGGCAAATAACAATCTAGACGGCATTCAAATTTCCTCAGTTAGAACTTGGTTATTTGAATAAAAAAATAAATAAAATAAAATAAACAATAATAATGATGTAGAGCTTCACAATTTTAGATTTTTCTCTTGTAAAAAAAGTTCAATTAAAAATTCATGGATAACAGTAGCCTGATTAGTATTAACTTTAATATGGGCCGCTTTTGGTGCTTCACACCTTTTATTGATATTTTTTTGTTTAATGTGTAAGGTCCAAGATTTAAAATAAAAGTTACTTGTAAAATGTTTATTCTATTTAACAACAATACAGTAGGTCAGAAGTAAAGGATGGGCCACGTGCCTGCTAATTTATGAGAGACAAACTCTAATCACAAGTGGGTGGACTTTCAGAGAAGTTGAAATAAAATGGGAGAGAGAAAAGTAAACAAACAAACAAACAAACAAACAAACAAACAAACAAACAATTGTAATCACTTTCAACGAGCCTGCCTGTCACAACGTCAATTAACACACAAATCCACCCGTACGTGAAGGGAGGGGTTGATGCTCGGGAACAGGCTCGTGTTTCTAGATAAATGGTTTTTCAAATCGGTCTCCGTGTAGAGCATAATCGTTGAGGATCATGTTTAACACACAACAGTCGACATTAATGCATTAAATGCTGTCTAACCTGTCAAGAACCGTGCTTGCATTCGAGAAGACATAGCCTTTCCCTTTAACGCCTCCCATTGAATATTGTCTAGGTCCGTTGTCGCCATCTTCTGCCAGTTCTGTTACCGAGCTCACCGGAGCATCGCATCAGACCGCCGGTGGGCGAGTCCGGGTGTGTCTGTCTGCCTGCAAAGAGAAAGAGCCTTCACGAAAACACGCAAAATAACACCGAGAGGAGAGGGAAATAAAATGCCAGAAAACCGAAAGCTGTCGCATCTTCATCTCTAGACACTTGTTGTGTTTTTTTTTTTTTTTGCTTTTGGAGGAGGAGGGCTGAAGCATGAAGAAACACCACAGCCCCGCGAAGGCACCACTGGAAGTCACCGTTACAGACACCGAGGCGACTGTACAACAACTCAACAAGCTGCTGTCGGACGGCAGCGGTTTCTACAGCCTCCCTGCACAACATTTCAACGAGGTCTTTCCCAGGATTTACATCGGCAATGCGTAAGTTCAGCGACTTGTGTTTGTGATGGCAGGAAGACACTGACAGGTAGCGCCTTTCTGCTGGTTGTGGTGAATTGAGGTGGCTCAGGTAGTCTAATTGATTTGTAGCAGATCTGTCAAATGTCAATAAAACCTCACAGAAAATAATATTACCCGAAGCTTGCAGTGCCCAGGTAGAAAAAGGAAACACGTGAATGAAGCACGTCACATCTCCATATAACGTTGCGAGAACAATCCAGAAAGAACGGGAGATTTGTGATAACGGTAAATAGCGATCATTTTGAGTCAGTCTGCAAGGGAAGCTGATTTTGTCCACGACCGTCCTCTGTCGTTAAAATCTTGCTATCTCCTCGAGATCACTGCTTACAAAATAGCTTCTTTTCGACATGTGTTTCATGTGTTAATTCACTATTCTATATTAGCTAATACAAAGAGAAAATGACCAAAAAATGTTTTTCACAATTGTGAAAGTTGAATTTTACGTCAATAGCTATGAAATAATTTGAATGAAAATCCTTCATTCTTTTTAAAATAAAGGTACACAACCTGTCACTGGGGCAGTACTTTTTTCTAAATATTGACATTTGTACCAAAAAAGTACAAATGTGTACAAAAGTGTTTAGTTAAGGTACCAAAGTGGACCTGGTAGGCACAAAAGTGTACATTTTGAAAAGGTACCGCCCCAGTGGCAGATTTTGTTTGTTTACAACTTCCCAATGGGAAAAGTCCCATCCTTCTTGAGCTAATTAAATATTCTGTAGAGGTTTTCAGTTTTCATTACTTAATCTCATGTTTTAAAATTTGCATGAGATTTATAATTAGAAAGTTTTTTCATGTTGCTTTATGTGTAATGCTGCTACAAAAACAGCAAAATACATTCTTATTTTTCGTTGTCTAATAGAAAATAATAAGTATTTCATGAATTAAATGTAAATGTTGGCATAAAATTCATGTCAAATTCTGAGGAGAATTGATGCAATCGACAGTCCATCAAATTTCAGGGCATTCACACTAGTTCAATTCTATCTGAGCTCCAAAACAAAAACAAAAATAATAAATGTATTCTGTTTGTTTGCATTCATAACATAATTTTTCTTTTCAAATTGAACCTAAGGATTTAAAGAAAGGATTTATTCATTTAGCAAAAGAACTAACTTAACAGCCAAAGCAATGCTGGGCATGCTCGATGTATGTGTGCACATGTGGTGATATTTTAATTACATAAAAGCTTGTAAAGAGTTAACAAAATGTGTAAGGAGGTCAGAACAATTTGTGGAACAGTCTCAGTTCTTCTGTTTCTCAAGAAAAAAACCTCCTAATGCCTGAAATTTCCCATGTCTGCACTAAGAAATATATGATATTTTTCACACCAGAGTTTTTTAATGATCTAAACCTGGCAAGTGTGAACACACCCTTAATGACTGATGAATAAAACAGTATACTTTTGAATCACAAATGAATTTTAAATTCAAATGAGTTTAAACCAAATGGTTCATACAAAAGTAACATACCAAAATGCAAATACAAACCCAATAAATGAAGAGAACTCAAACCAACTGAGTACTGTAAAGCCCAATAAGTTAAGGCAACTCAAACCATTTGAGGAACCCGATTACTACAAACCATCTGAGTTTAAAACCTAATCTATATGAGTACTGTGAACTTACTCCATTTAAATCCGATTAATGAGGTATTTAATGAACTCATTACCAAAACTAGTTCAAAACTCTTTTCAAATGAGTAGAATTAACTTTTAGTAAATTTAGAGTTAACTACACTCATTTCATTTGATAAAGATGACTGCTGGGCTTTACAGTGTAACATTGCTTAGTAACCAATTAACCCGAATACTAGTATATTGCAAAATAACTAGATGGTTAATAACTAGACTAAATTATGTATTGTCCTCATTATAAACAAAATAAATTATTACCTAAAATTAGTTATTAAAACTATTTTGTTTAAAATGGGTTGAAACAAATAACTCAATAAATAGCACTTGTTAAATGTTTGAGTAAATGTTGGTGGCACGGTGGCTCAGTGGTTAGCACTTTTGCTTCACAGCAAGAAGGTCACATGTTCCAGTCCCGGTTGGGCCAGTTGGCATTTGTGTGTGGAGTCTGTGTGTTCTCCCTGTGTTCATGTGGGTTTCCTTCGGGTGCTCTGGTTTCCCCCACAGTTCAAAGACATGCGCTAGGTGAATTGGATAAACTAAATTGGCTGTAGTGTATGAGTGTGTATGTGTGTGAATGTTTTTTCTAGTACTGGGTTGTGGCTGGAAGGGCATCCGCTGCGTAAAACATATGCTGAAATAGTTGGCAGTCATTACGCTGTGGCGACCCTGATAAGTAAGGCACTAAGCTGAAGAAAAAGTGAATAAATGAATGAATCTTTTTCTAGCAGTGTCGCTTTAAAAAAATCAGCTCACACAAGCATCACTGTATTGGTTCACTAGAACAAGCTTATTATCTCTGTATAGCAACTAATCAATTTAAGCATAAAACCACAGCCTGATTCGCAAGACTATGAACAGCAGGAATTTACACATGGTCATTTGTAGATATTGACAAAACATTGGCACTGAGCTGCTAATGTGTGTGTAGCTTCTCATTAGCTTCCAGATTGCTTTATTTAAAATTCTGATATCACAGCTAGATAGATATATGGGATCTAAGTCTAGACATATGGAATTTTAAAGGGAACATAGTTTACCCATTTTTTATGATTTAATATTAATATTATGGTTCTTCTGAGTGTGCCAGTTTAGGTTCAGTTCAACACACAGCTCAGATTTTTTTATTATAATGTGTTAAAAAGTGTCATGTTGGGGACGTGTACACAGCTCGCTGTTTTAGGGGCGTGTTGTTTTACATGAAAATTAGTTTCGGCTTCCCGCCCAAAGTAACAAGGGGGCGGAGCCAAGAGCTCCCATGCTCTGTGTTTGCAACAGACAGGCAGACAGAGAGAAGCTAAGCTACATGAAAGGATCAGCATTCAGCCGTACATATACAACTCTGAAACAGACCAAGCAGAGAGTACAAAATCATTTGCTTTTGTATAGTTTTACAGCCAACTGTGTGCTAGTTTCAAGTGCCAAGCTTGTACACTGAGACTAATAATCATGCACACTGAATTAACTTTGACTGAGGCTACATATGCACCGCTTGAAGCCGCGACACAACACCAGACATTCTCTTTGGCGCGGCAGACACATGAAGTGTCGTGCCATGCAGCAGCATGCATTTTAGAATTCTAAACATAGGTTTCTATCAGGGTGCACCCTGATAGAAACCTATGTTTATAATTCTAAAATGCATGGGGCTGTGCCACGCAGAGCGGCGCTTCTGGTGTGCGAACTGCAGGAAAGTTTGTGATTTTATTTCCAATGGAGAGATGCACACATGACGCAACGCGCTTGCACTTTTCCAGCTGCACCTAGGTAAGATCACAGAGAGCTTCTGTTTTCGTGAGAAATGCAAACGGCTGAAGTTTAAAGTAGACGCTATGAAAAGTACACATGTTTGCAAACCTTCCAAAAGGTACAAACAATAATTTCTATTAGAGTGATAATGTGGAGAATATTGATCTTGTGTTGAGCCCAATGAGCCTTACATCTAAAACTAGAGCAAGGGTGTTCCTTTAGTGATATCGCTTTGACTCACACGCTGAAAATAGCAGACGTGAAACAACAAACTGAGGATATGGTGATATGACTAACAATATTGGTGGGCAGGGGGACCGCACTCCTACGTCAAGTTGCGGCCGGTCTAAAAACTGCTCCAATTGGTCCACCGTTTATATGTTGTTAAATTAAAAAAAAAAGGACTGTGTGTGTTTATATCACCCCATTATGACGGTCTATACACTATATCTACACACATGTCTGTCCAAACTTGAAAAGTAGATTTTTCACCATAGGTGCCCTTCAAAAGACAATCAACATTTACAACAAATAGACAACTTTACAAGAATAAAGTTTCTAGATTAACACACCTTGCACTGCAACTTCTTCTCATATTTACACAATATGCAGTAAAAGAATGGCAGTTGTATTGAATTGCATAGTGATTTACAAGGTATTATATTAGGACTAATATTTCAAAAGTATAATGATGTCTGAAATTGGATGATCTCATCCATATTAGCCATTTAGATAAGATTGAATGTCCACGTTATGTTTAGCATGTACTGTTGTTGTTTGATGAGATTCTTGTCAGTCCAGCAGAGCACATTAATAAACTGAATGCGGATATAACAGTGTGCCAGACCTTTGGAATTATTATTATTCAGCTCAGATAGTATATGAAACTCTTTAGTTATACATAATCCTTGTGATTATTTTTCATACCTAAAATCTTGATTTTACAAGCACCACTTTGTGGCATTTTAAATATTCATCCATTTTGTCACCACTTAAAAATACTTAAATAAAAATGTGTGTTTACATAAAAAGAAAGCTCCTAGAGCATTTTGGACTTTTTATGTCATGTAAAGGTGCAGTATGGGCCAATGGGCCAATGGGCCACTTTCTTCATAGCACACCTCTCTTTGTAAGACTTGCATTAATAATGCATGTGAAGGGACTGCAGTGAACAGAGTCCAGGACAGGTGCACTTCTCTCTCTCTCTCTTTCTCTCTCATGCACATGCATACACATACACAAACACAGAGAGAAATATGACCACTCTCTGCAAAGGCTCCATATAGACAGGATCTCTGTGGTTGGGGGGATAGCGGGTGGGGTTGAATTATGGGTGTTGGGCGGCACATCAGAGTCCATCAGTTCATCACCACTGAAGAGCCTGTGCTGCTGGTAGAAACAAAGACTGATGGGCAACTAAATCTTCCTGTTATAAACCAGAAGAGCTGCAGATTTGGTCTTTATTTAGGGTTTTCTTTAGTGTAAAGAAATGAGATGTATTATATATAGATAGGTATTTTAATTGCATACTATTAGCTTATACTTGTGTGGTGGTGGAAAGAGTACTGAAAAATCACACTCATGTAAAAGTACCATTACTTGGCTAAAAATGTAGCGCAAGTAGAGTAAAAGTATATGTTGTGAATGTTACTCAAAGTATGAGTAAAAAGTAGCCCTTAAGAGTACTCAAGAGTAGTGAGCATTACAGTGTGAAAAGTTGATGTGTTTCAGAGCCGTAGTCAGCCTAGAGAAAGGGGTGGTTCTTTTTTCTCCAAAGTAGAGATTTTTGTAGTCAGTCTCCTCAGTTTCTATTAAATTATGAGGTTCAAATACAGCATTCATGACATTTTAAACACTAATCTTTGCTGCATGAGCTTGTCGGATGGTGATCATAACCACACTTTTTGAAACAACAAAAATATTTCCTACAGTTTTGTCAAAGTGCTTACCATACTATTTTACCACAAAATGTTTATTTAGAAATGTGCGCTTAAACTGTAAGCTATTACAGTATTATAAATCATGTGTGATTTAGAACTTTTAATAAAAAAAAAAAAGACAAATACTAATTTTTAAAATACAAATGTATTATCATGCATAGGAATCTGTTAAAAAGTTTTAAAAACCAACTAAATCATATGAAAAACTGTAGCCTGTAGGGGCGAGGCAGTGGCACAGTAGGTAGTGCTGTCGCCTCACAGCAAGAAGGTCACTGGGTCGCTGGTTCGAACCTCGGCTCAGCTGGTGTTTCTGTGTGGAGTTTGCATGTTCTCCCTGCCTTCGCGTGGGTTTTCTCCGGGTGCTCCAGAGAATTTTGGACTTTGTCAGTAACGGGGTGGGTCTTTCGAATCACCCGAACCCCCCTGGCTACGGGCCTGTGTTTACATGCAGTTTGTGCAGGGATGTGTAAATGTAACTTTCTGTTGTGCATTTGAGTGATCTTCCTATATTCGTTTGTTCAGTCCTTTCAACCTTCCTTCCATTGTTTGTTCCTTTCTTCATTCATTTGTTCCTCCCTTCATTTGTCTGCTCATTCATTCATTTGTTCATATTTTTGTTCCTTCCTTCATTAGGTCCCTTGTTCATTCATTAATTCGTTCCTTCCCTAGTTTGTTCAGTCAATCTTTGAGCCCTTTCTTCATTCATTTGGTCCTTCCTTCCTTCATTAGTTCCACTCTTCCTTCCTTTGTTCTGTTCTTCCTTATATTCCTTATTTGTTCCATTTAATGATTGTTAAAAGGCTGTTTGGTGATTTCAGTCATCATACAGTTGCATCCTTCATTTTTTCATCCGTGACATACAGTCTATAAAAAGTCTCCAGGTTACTGAGTGTAAAGATTTTGGACATCTTCCTGGGCATTTTTAATGCTTCTAAAAGATTTGCTGCATTTATAAATGCCCATGTCTTGAGGTAGTTCAGTTTGGTGCAGTTTACTTTCTATGAGTGATTTGATTGGACGGGAATCGCTGGACTGCTTTTTCTACTTTAGCCAATCACCATAGACAAAAAAGTAGTGACTGCAGTTTAAAGGAAAGTAGTGGAATAAAAGTACCTATACAGCACTAAAAATACTCAAGGGAAAGTAAAAGTATATTTAAAATTACTTAGTAAATTACAATTCCTGAGAAAAACTAATCAGTTACAGTAATTTGAGTATTTGTTATTTGTTACTTTACACCGTTTACTGTATATTCTCCATTGCTCATATGTGCAGTCTTTCCTCTACTGCATTGTCACAAGAGATGGCGCTAAGGGGTGGGCAGAGACGTAAAGAGGTTGGATTTTTAGCAGACAGAGATGAAAGAGTTCCAGGTGCTCAAGCAAAATAGAGACAATGCAACTACATGGCAGAGCATTCTGCTCAGCTCACTTCTCATCTCTTGTTTTCTCTCTCTGTGGACTCAAAGTCCTATTTTTGGGCACTACGCTGGACGCCTATGGCTCTTTGTATGCCTCTGGGCAGCAGCCAAGATCTCCTTGGTGTGTCTGTTCTGGTTTAGAACACTGCTGTCCCCAGGGGCCCTCTGACATCAGCCAACATCCCTGCCAACTAAAAGCGGCTCCACAATTCACTCCAATCAATCTCAAACTAGACACAGCAGACCGATCTATAGCTGAGGCTTCTGGGTGGGGTTGGCAGGGTCTTGACCTGGTTTGAACTATAAACTGAGATCGAATTCAGAAAGCATGCACCTAACACAAGTATTACGTAACTTTATCAAGAATTAATGATCACAGGGTATTCAGTAGCGAGAGAAAAGACCTTGAGAAAACTTGTTCAATTTTAATTTACTTTAAGAGCTAGCAGCAATTTAAAGAATGAGAATTGTCCATTACACACTTTTCTGTGTAGTTTTATACAGTATGAAAAGACACAAATTTGATAGAGCAGTGTCTTTTCTCCTATTTGTAGAGTACTGCGCCTTTTTGGATTAATCCAGCTGCTGTAGTCTGATGCACTGTGCATTATTGGATGTGGAGGAAAAATATTTGTTGACAGCGCTTTACCAACAATTTCAAATAGAGAGAGAGAGAGAGAGGGAAAAACATTACCTAATGGATCATTAGTAATATTTCCAGAAGATGATCATGTCGCCTCCTCCTGAAGTGATTTGCGCCTTCGCCTTTCGTAATGTAAATAAAACATTGAATCCAGCCACAGCCGTGCTTCATTCTCAAAATGTAGTTTGTCTAAAGAGATGTATATAAACTATATAGTATACTATGATCAGGGATACAATAAGCCAGCGCAATCGAAAAGCAGTTTAGGAAATGTGTTCCAATAACATCTGGCCAATGAGTGATGTGGATTTTGTCACATGACTGCATTTTGGATCTTGTCAACTAATTCGGACCAAAGCAATCAGTGTGGTGTGAAAAGGATCCAATAACAGCAGAAAAATGCCACAATGTATCATTTGTTGCCCTTGGTCTGGACCAAATTAACTGAACCACAGATAACCCTAAAGAAATACAGTAGACTCGACTATAGGTGAATTGGATAGGCTAAATTGGCCATAGTGTATTGGATAAACAAAATTGGCCGTAGTGTATGGGTGTTTCTCAGCACTCGGGGTTCACGAGTTAGTGTACGAAGTGTTGCGGCAATAAGGGTATCTACCATATAAAAACATATTCCAGAGTAATTGGCGGTTCATTCTGCTGTCGCGAACCCTTATATATCAAGGATTAAGTTGAGTGACTACAAAATTTAGAGACTAATTAAAAAAATGTCCTTGGTAATTCCAAGTATGAAATTTAGTTGTAAGCCTGGCAAACAGTTTTGGAGAATTTAATGTTTCCCTATTCAAAAAGAGAAAGGCACTTGCATGCCAGAGAGTGGCCACCGAGTGAAGTGACTTGCCTCAAAGGGACTTTGGAATGAAGGCTCCAGCAACTCTCACTTCACTAACGTTTGGGGGTAGCACATTTATTTAGAATTTATTTTGCATTAAACAATTTGATTACATGCCAGAATCAAGAATTTTAACAAGACAATAAAATAAATCAAATAATGACTAAACATTTTTACCTAACAACTTTATTTCTATGAATAACTTCTGTCTACATGTTGAAAGCCACTCTACTAAATATTCAGGAACAGGTTAGTACATTTTCTGAATGTAGTTTTTTTGCTTAATATACCTACATCTACTTATCACTAATCTAAAGTACGCTTTTGCAGTACAAAGAACCTTTTTTATTTATTTATATAGAGAACCTTTTAATTTCAAAGGCCTGTTCAACCTGCACTGACAGATGCTGACCAATGCACTCAACTTCCAGATTATAGTATGTCAGTTTGCAGACATTTCACAGTCCAAAACATTTTCAGTCAGCAAAAATGATTGCTGGCCAATGCTAATAGATGCTAACAAAGATTGATCTGACTATTGCTGTTTGTCAGCATCTATCTATACAGTGCAGTTGGTAAAAATGACTGACTAATGCCATCAAGAATGGCACACTGATATGACCAAACCTGATAGTGTTTGATGTTGTTGGTCAGCATCTGCTGTTGTAGTGTAAATTTGATAATTGGGTTTAGGTTGCTTTGTTACTTCAAATTTACTCAGATGTTCTAATGATAAGACCAAAAATATGAAAATATTAGTGTCCATCCAACTATTTTTATGCACATTTGGAACATCACATCAAAAATGCTTAATGTACAAGTTAACAAAGATGTGCATACATTAAAAATAAACATAAGAATGTACAGTATTTGCACTACTGAGTAGGATAAACCTTTTATCCAATAAAAATGAGCATAAACTATGATGTACATGTATTGAAGAAATTCCAGAAAGCACATCGGAAAAGTCATGTGATTTTGTTTTAAATATCATCTGATAACAAAAATAGAGACAGCATGGACAAACCAACGAACCACATTGTAAAACATCTAAAAAAAATTTGGTCATTCAAAAATGCATTAGCTAAAGTCTGTCATCAAAGTGGTTCATTATTATTACCTTACCTGCAAACCTGATTTTGCCAAGTAGGACATGTTCCTGAATTAACATCTATGTTGATCCTAGAACAACATTCCAATCAACCAATCACAAATAAGGGACACATTTACAGTTTATGTTTAGGCTTATAGTTTGGTTGATGTAGTTCAAAATGAACCAGCTAGTATCCAACTATTATCCCCTTTTGATTTTGGGAATAATTTACAGTTATGGTTGGGTTTAGGGGTAGGGAATCAGTATGGATTACATTTTCAAACAAAAATGATGTTCCAGGATCAACATAGACGTTAATCCAGGATCTCATCGTACTTAGCAAAGTCATGACCTGCATTATTACCTCCCAAAACTTCTTGAGTGGCTGTACTCTTCTCGAGTCTCTTGCACCTCTAAAAACCACAGCGCTTTCATTGAATTTCATCTTTGTCTTCTGAGATGCAAGTAATTCATTATAGAAGAGAATACTGGCTTCTCCTACTGCAGCAAATACCATTTTTCACATCTTTGGATGGAACCATAGCTACTGACTCACTCAAGAGTCTTCTGGGCTCCCGCTTGACTCTAATGAGCTGGTCTTGACAGCAACATTGCCTTAAGCTATTACAAAATTACTTAGCTTGGTCCAGGTGAGTCTAACAAGTGCTCTGCTTCTGCTCCCCAGGTTTGTGGCCCAGAATGTGATGCGTCTGCAGCGACTGGGTGTGACACACATACTGAATGTCGCAGAGGGAAACTCTTTCATGCACGTGAATACCAACGCAGAGTTCTACGCAGGAACTGGGATCACGTACCATGGCATACAGGCCAATGACACTGAGCAGTTCAACATCAGTGCCTTCTTTGAGGAAGCAGCAGACTTCATAGACAAGGCACTGGCACATGGGAAAGGTTGGCTGATCTTTTTGCTTTTGTTCCTAAATCAAATATCCATTCACAGACAAAAAATATTCAAAGATATTAAAAAATATCCAAAACAGGCTCATTCTGAAAATGTAGCCCTATATACATTTCTGGAGATCGCAAATTATGTAGCCAGAAGTATGTATGGATTGCTTTTTAAAACACTATTGTTTGGTTTTAGGGAAGTAGGTGGGCAGGTCAACACAGCGTGAGAACAGCAAGCGCAAATGGCACTTGCAAGAGAAATTTGAGATCTTAAAAAGCATACACAGCAGCTTCTGGTGGAGTTGCAAAAACAAAAACTGCAAAAAAAATAAATAAAACATACCTTCTGGGACGTATTTGGCACATGTTAGAAATGTATATAGTGGTTGTTTTCAGAATGAGCCTTAGTTAATAATATCTGAAATATCTGTCCTTTACAAGTAACACAGATTCATAATAAGTCATGAAGTATTATTTGGGCCATATCTTTAAAGAGATAGAATGGAAATTGGGCTGTGGTTTTCATAGCTTGACCTTTCTTTAACAAGGCAAGCTACTTATTTTTTTTACTACAACACCATTTTCCTTATGCCAGCTTTATTAAATTCATTCCTTTTTAATGCTTAGCTTGCACAAACAACAAACACATGTCAGGATGTAAAAACAAATACAGGGGATTAACTGAAATGCTATACATGCATGTATCCATGAACAATAATGTATGCCAAAATGGATCTGGTCACCCCAACACAATTTTATCTCTAGATATCTCACACTAGTCGTTTTAATAGGTGCATTTAAACCTATCTTTTATGGCACAGATTTAATGCCATCTCTAACACAGAGGAGCAATTATAAAGCATCTTAATTGCAAGTCATCTTGGCAGCAGGAGCCCAGTAAGCGGTAAATCAGACGCCAAGCCTGGGTCGAGGGAGGACACTAATCTTTTCAGCGAGAGCTTAAGCTGAAACAAAACCTCTAGAATATATGCTGCCACTTCACAGCCTGGCTGAGCTCAGCTGTGACATTTGCGACAGCCGTGCTTACAGTGGGCTTGATGTCATCTGGTGAATTTGCAGGCTGAATCACAAT
This sequence comes from Danio rerio, assembly GCF_052040795.2. Taxonomy (NCBI): domain Eukaryota; kingdom Metazoa; phylum Chordata; class Actinopteri; order Cypriniformes; family Danionidae; genus Danio; species Danio rerio. Next base: position 29,598,684 of record NC_141032.1, read on the forward strand.
GAGCAGTGGGAGGGATGAAGGTCTGAGTGCTCCCGCTGCCTCTGAGTCACACTGAATCTGTTTTAAAAAGATGCTCTGCATACGGATGGGTCACGATGGCTGATATGTCGACTGGTTTTAGATGTATTCTTCTATTCTTCTTTTAATTTAAATCTCCACTGTGGAGGATTTAAAATGAATATTTCTACTACAAGGACCTAAAGTATGTTTTTGAGACATTCGTTATTATTTTGAGCAATATGGTTGGATTTAGCTGAAAAAGCCCAATTTAAGTATCAATGGAATTTCATTTTAATTTGATGTTTTAATCAAATCTAAAGCTTAAAGTAAGGCTAAAGTTCAGGTTATAGTTTGGATTGTAACATGTCATTAAAGTTTTTGTGTTCTTTTGTTAAAATCCCTTCTGACACATCTTAAAAGGGTATATGTTAACACAGACCAAGTTTTTATGTTATAAAACGTGAGAAGAAGGGTTGTGGAATGAAAGAAAAAAGTTTAGGAACATTTTTTTATAATCTTTAGCTGCATTATGTAAAAAAAATTCTGGGATAATTTTCCTCTCTTGATTTGATATCTAGAGAATCACCTGTTAGCCAAAAGAATCCACCAACAGTACACTCATTTGTCTACATTGATATTGGGTTGTCGTAACCCAAAGTTGGCTTAATTTTTTATATTAAATTTAATTAACACATTTGAACCCATCTGCTGCATTTGTCTGTAGCCCCTTTCACACAGTCATATCGGTAAATATCCAGAAAATTTCCAGAATTACTTTACTGGTAAATTAAAATATTTGCTGTTCACACAGGCAAGGACGTTCCAGAATTTTTTTTTCTTCAGAAAAAACCCCATTCACACATCGATTCCAAAATACCAGTACATTCTGACACCATATAAGCTCTAAACGGCTGCACTTGTATTTAAAAACATAAAGGGAGTCACAAGGTTGATGGTTTTGCCAAAGAGATGGACCAAATAACTACAGAAAAAAGGTTACCGTCTGAAGGCAGAGGTGCTAAACACAGCTAAAAACAGCCTTGTTTACATGTTTGACTACATTACAAATGTTGATGATATGAAGGAACACTTTTGCTTGTCGAGATGTAGGCTACATTTGAGTGTGTGCTGCAGCGTATGAGAAACGTTACCTGACTAACAAGCAGCAGCTAAGGCTACGTTCACACTGCAGGCAAATGTGGCCTGAATCTGATTTTTCCTCCCTCATGTGACTCAGGTGATAATAGTGTGAACAGCCCAAACAGCATGTAATCTAAAACAAAGATCGGATGTTTTGCAATGCGACCGCAGTGTGAATGGTCATGTCAGATTTCATGTGACTTTTACATAATCTTTGAGCGACATGCGTCATCATTCTGTGCTGCAAACATCATCTACTCCTCAGCAGCACAGTACAATGACACACAGGGCGATTACCACAGAAAGTTGGGTGTTCATGTTAAAAAAGATTTTGAAGGTAAAACTGGTGCTTGTTAACCAATCTAGTTAACGATTGAGGCATGGGTTGATCGCAAAGCCGAAGAGCGCCGTGGGTGTTGCGGATAGGGGATCTGTGTGCAAAGGAGGGGGAACTTTCTCTCTGAGAGAAAAAAGGGCAGGTGCTCGAGCACCCAAACCCCCCTTCTGCACGTGTCTGTTATTTATAACAAAGTAAAATTTAATAACTCTGCAAATGGAGATAAACCAACTCCGACTACACAGTTCAGTGTGCGGCTGCTCATTAACCCTTTATGAGTTTACTACACCGCTGGTCAGAGCGCCACACATCGCTGTTGTCTTAAATCACAAATGATCTGTGTTTTCAATCACAAGAGACTTTTTTTAGGTCTCAAATGCCGAAATACACATTAGTAGTAGCACAACAACCCTTTACAGTTCATGGAATGCCCCGCGGTTGTCTGTGAAAAAGGTTATCATATAAGCATGATCTGACAGCGTGCTGACTTCATATACTTTACAAATTGTGTGCATAATTAAACATTTTGTGCACTCCCTAATGTACTTTTGTGCATGCGGGTCAGTTTAGGACCATGATCTCTTCACACTGCAAATCTGATGATGGCCACATTTATAAGAGCAGTGTAAACAGCCATGCAAAAAAATCAGATCTGAGAAAAAATCTGTTTTGAGCAGTGTGAACGTAGCCAAAGGTCTGGTGAAGGATTCAAAGGTGTTTATTTTCATAAACAGTGGGGATGTGAAAGTGTCCGATTGACCTCAGGTAGATGTCTCACATCAGCACGTTCTAAACGTGAACGTGCTTTTTCCGGCAATTTTCACACAGCGCAGCATTCTGGGAAATTACCGATAATGTTACTTCTCTTTATGAAAAATTGCTGGAACGACTTTACCGGTATTTTCAAAAAAACTCTTTCCATACAGACTTTTCCTGGAAAATTATCAGCAATTTTCCGTTAAAGTCTGTATGTGTAAAAGGGTCTTTTTGAAAATACTGGTAAAGTCGTTCCAGCAATTTTTCATAAAGAGAAGTGCCCCAAAGTTGGGTTACAACAACCCAGTCTTGTTTAGAGTGTAGGGTTGGGTCTTTTGTAGGGTTTAAATTTTATCTGATCCGATTCTGAGAAGCAGTCATTTTTGAATGGTGGTGACAACCTCAGAGACATAAAGGGATTAAAGACTTTTTAAGTGAGAATTTATGTGTGTTACACATTGATTGGTTGTATACCTTTTACATCACTTGAGCACCCCCTGCCATTGCTTGTTCTTTTATAAGAAATAAAAGCCATTTAGATAAATAATGGATGCTAAAACTCTAAACTAAAGATTGCTGTGTGGATATTGACCTACACACAGACACACACACACACACACACACACACACACACACACACACACACACACACACACACACACACACACACACACACACACACACACACGCGCACGTTCTATTCAATATCGCCCTCCTCCCCTACCAGTGTTATGAGTAATAATGGTGTCATTGCATGCATATGTATCATATGTACTGCCACAGCTCTATAAAGTGCATCTGTTTACCCTATGTTTACATAGAAAACAATGGAAAAGCAGTGTAAATAACCAAAGAAATGCAAAAAAAAGAAAGAAAGTGCATTCTGTGTGGACCGCCAAATCCGTAGCTCTGCATTGATCCACAGGGAGCAGATATTTAGGAATCAATGAAGGTTATCTCCTTGACACATAAACAGTACAAAGACTCGAGGGAGAACATAAGTAAGCAAGGCTGTTGGTTGGAAGGAGGCATCATATTTCAGGTCTACTGCAGCATCTGCCAAATAAGCACAGAAGAGTCTGGCAAGGTGAATTCCTCCAGGAAAGGCGGCAGGTCAATAATGATTGTGTACGTGTGTATTTGCATGCTTAGAGGGAAGTTGATTTGAAGGCTCATTTGAAATGAAAGGAAATGCATGTAGATTTTTAAAAAACTTGGCTGTTTCTTAATATGCGTTCTTCAGCGATCTTACACTCTCGTATTCTCGTGTAACATCATCAACCGGCAAAGTTCAGTTCGAAAACTCAGGACCACAAGAACATAGGATGCGTAAATGTTCCCGAATGTGTTCTTGTAATCGATGCAGAAATTCGCTCGAGTAGTCCCAGAAGTCGTTGTGGCTGGGGTGGGAAGCACAGCATTTTATATATAGATTCATTTTTAAAGTTCAGAGATATAACTTATTTGTCTCACGAGTTTCCATAAATGAGACGGTGAAAGTAAACATTGCCATGGAAATTTTTATAAAGGCATAAACGCATTTAAGAGTGTTTATTTGCTGAAATATATATTAAAATCTGTTTTATTTGCATTGTGCAATGTATATTTGTAAGGTTTTTATGCATAGTATATATTGTGAAAAGGGCAAAACCAATAAATCATTGTATGAATGCTGTAATGTTTAAATCATTTTCTGTTAAAAACGCATGAAGGTCTCATGACCATCTGGAAGAACGCAGCATCTCATTTCTCACAGAACGCATTCTCTGTTCTCACGCCCTCCTGAGTTCATTCTTCCTAGGTAACTTGGCTAGACTGCTCTCTACAAGAATGCAAGTCCGTTTAAAGCGTTCTTGAAATTGAGAAACAGCCCTTATTTTTAGAAACACCTGTGGCCGTTAAGTGAACTGCAGCCAACAACTTACTGCTTTTAAGGGTGCCTTCACACCTGTGTTACAATGTTGGGTTTTGTTCTTGGTACGGTTTGCTTTCACGCTTTCAAATTTTCTAAATGGACCAAAATAGCTAAGACAAGACTTGTGCGAGTAAACTCTCCTCACATTGGTCAGAGTTTCAGGGTTTATTTTGCAGAGTCCCACTTAGCTGTCATGCGCCCTTATTTTATTTATGACGATGAGCAATAAGTCATTATAAGCAAAAAGCTGTGCTTTAATTTTGAATGGCATGCTTTCACTTTCGTATTTGACATGAAATGCACAGTTATTGGTAGGAATGAAGTGCCACCCTACTCATAATTCCGTCTTGTCTTTTTATAGCCGTATATATGTCTATTACATATCAATAATACACTGTGCTAAAGCCTGGTTTAGATCATATTGCTTTCTCACTACAATCGATTCGCTTCTTTTGGGTTTCACATATGCCAAATGAACCGCACTAACTGGGAAAACGCGGCAGGTTCCGAAACAAAAGTCTTCGTGTGAAAGCACCCTAAGTGTGATTCAATGCCGTGATATACAAACAACAAAGATCTTTCGTTTGTTTTTTGAATAAAGTAAAAAAATGGAAATACGTTTACAGCGATTTAGTGATAATTAACATTTTAATTGCATCCACGCTGGTGAGAGCAACATTTTGATGAATATTTAAATATGTGGTCGCTCTTTCCTCTCGATAAAGATTCAGCAGTGTCTTGTTGGAGTAATTACACTGTAATGCAAGTTTTGTTATAAAATGTTTTTCAGACATTCTTCCCTATTTCTCTTCTAGGAAAGGTGTACGTTCACTGCCGTGAGGGCTACAGCCGCTCGCCCACTATTGTCATCGCTTACCTCATGCTCCGTCACAAGATGGATGTACGAGTTGCCACTGCTACAGTAAGACACAAGCGAGAGATCGGCCCAAATGGTGGATTCCTGTGCCAGCTATGCCAACTCAATGAAAAGCTGGCAAAGGAGGGCAAGTTGAAGACCAAATGATCTAGAGAATGTGCTCTACCCCCACACATACTCACAAATGCATTATGCACATCATCAAACTAGCGTGCACAGTATTTCCCTTCCACGTATATAAACAGAATGTATGCATACAGTACATCCCGAGCATATGCATGGAGGTATACAAAGTGTATTCCGACACACACTTAATCACATACACACTCACACGAGGTGTTGTCAGTGTCCTGAATAATTACTCCTGCTTCCAGCTGGCTGGTAAAGGGAAATTTACTGGCATATCTGAATAATTAAGGCTGTAAAAGGAGCAAGGGCAGCGTTTTCTATGTCATCAAAAGTATTTTGCTTTTGCATCATTTCCCATGACAATTGGAGTTTGTTTTTCCATCAGGTGCACCTAAAGCATTCCAGTAGCCAACTGTTTGTACAGTATATCTCACAAATTCCACTTTTGGAGCATATTGGCCCAATCGTCATGTGTAAGGATTGTAAAATAGAGCACAATCGTACTACGCTCCTGTTTGCCAGAAATACTACAATTGTTTCTTTCTATTTGTACCTGGAGGATAGTTATATTTAGGTATAAAAACACAAAGATATACCTTTTAACCAATTCACAGACAGCCAGATTTTTCGATGGCTTTCCAGCATTTTAAATCAGGACTAAACATGAGGACAAAACTGTTGTGTACCAGCACGCAACCCATTCACTCACGTGACACTAGATAAATTAACATTCCGCTATGTACCGAACGGTAGCAAACAATCAACACAATATATCCACAACAAGGCAACCGTATGTTGTAGCTCGGATTCACTAGACGCTACAAACAGGTTCAACCCGGTTCTATGCAGCAGTGATAATGCATCAGCCCCATTAGATGTCTATACTCTGGAACCACTGTCTCTCACTGCCAAATGTCATACCACAGTTTGTCCACCACAAGATCACAGTCAGCCTTGACCAGAAAGACTCATCTGATAGATGCCATGCTAACTGCCTAATGATGTGCCCTTACACAAGGTTTGTTACCCTGAGGCCCCTTCATAAAACTGCTGGTTCTGAGACCGCAGGATGGAGTGCAAAAATGTGTAAGTAGAGCATAGATCGGATAGTGAATTAGATGAGGTTTACTTCGGGTTCAGCTTTGTCCTTAAAACAGCATCACTTTAGCACTGGAATTAACTCATTTTGCTGCACTGCTGGCTTGTTTCAGGTTTTAAAGGGGTCATATTGTACATATTTTTATCATTTAATTATTTCCCCTGAGGTCCACTTGTAACGTTGATCCAATTAAACAGGTCATTTTTTGCTGCTGTGCCTTTAAGACTTCTTGTCTTTGCATGTGGAATTAGTTCGATTGACGAGTTACTCAGCTTGTGCTGTTCATCATTTAATAGCAGCACTTTTGTGGCAGGTACATAAAATGTTCAGATCAAACTGAAACACAGACAGCAACAGCTTTTGTCCCACATTTTACACTTATTGTTAGTTATTCTAGTGTTTAGGTATGACGTAATCTATACTACGTTCTCTTTTAAACTTCTTTGGGACCAGTTTGGCCACATTGAAATGTAAGGGTATACTTACCCAACACTGTTTTCAAATAAATATTTAAATTATTTTTAATGTGTTTTGGCCATTATGAGAAAATGGTAGTATTAGAGTGCAATTTAAAAACAACAGAAACATGTTCAGTCTATAGACATGCTCCCAACACAACCAAAACAACACTCATGGCCTACAGGACTGTTCAAGATACTACTGACATCGCCAAATACTGGTATCCATGCTAATAGGGATCATTTCGAAATCATTGCTATCTGTATATGAAAGCTTTTTTCCCTTTATAGTATATTGTTGTTATGTAAACATGCCATAAATGTGGGTGCTCAATGTGTTTTTAGCACTAATACAATTCAGAAAGAGACATTTAGTAGCTTAACTTCCATAAATAGACTTTTTGGACCGTAGACGAAATGTAGATTTCTTAAAGTTAACCCCAAAAATCAGATCTCTCAGAATATGACCCTTTTAAAGGAAAACCAGCAGCATTTCTTTCGGAATAAGTGCATGCGACAGTTTTTCAGAACACGTAGCTTTTTGAATAATCTAATTTCTCTCGTCAGATTTGATTGATCTAATCTTACTAGCCCCTGGGCCTCTGGATATTTATTACTGAGGGAATATATATAGTACGTAGGCTAGTTTATAACACAAAGCACTACTTATGCCTCTTTTTTATAATTCTATATTCCAGATATATATACTTGTATGTACATATTTAAATGTTGACATATATGAATGTATATGAACTGTCCATAATATTTGTGTATGACCAGTATCTATTAACAGTCGAAATAGCTATCACGTTGTATTCACTCATTTTGAAATGCCAAGAATGGCACATTTACCCAAAGACCACTTTTGTTTCACACACACTCACCTGTATTTCTTTTCACTGTGAAGTAGAGAGGCGTATCTTCCTAGTTTCTTCATGGTTTCAGAGGTTCAAAGTCTGTTTTCACAGCTAACACTGTTTGCAGACTACCTCACAATACCGTAGCTAATTATCAAATTCATAATCATTTCATCTTTAGGTTTTTCAAACGTGCGTAAGGATATTTAAAATTGACAAAACCTATATGTATGAAAATGTTCAAACTATAAACATTCCTTTATTATAATCTGGAGACCTAGGCTTTATACAACCTAACCAACTGTAGCTATGGAAACCTGTGTGCCGTCACAAAAACGAAAACCAATGAGGATGGTCTGTGCCACTGGCAACAAGTCTGGACTGAAATCTGCCTGTGCTTTTCAGAGTTTTTAATCGCAACTTTTAACCTCAAAAGCAACAACGCATTTTGAATAAGCATATTTGGAAACTGCGACGTGTTTTGCTGGATTTAATATGCTTCAGATGAAGACAAACACACCCTTTTCTGAAAGAAGGAGAAACACTGCCATCTGCTGTTGATAACCCGTGTGGTTTGCACAAACTGTCCTGCTATGTATTGCCTTTTATTCATACAGTATGTATCCGATTGTATGTAACACGGTGTATAGAAACTGTAAACAGTGTAATTATATACAGGGACGATTATATGAAAATGGTTGTACCACTTTATGGCTTAATGATGTCAATAGTATTTAACAATGAATCACAATGCTGCTTGGTCATTTTGTATTTATGTTTTGTCGCTATGTGTTTTCATTTCAAATACACGGATGTTAAAGGGATAGTTACTCCAAAAATGAAGTTTTACTCATTTACATTTGTTCCAAACCCCTCAGCACAAAATAATATATTATGCACACAGACTTTTATTTCAGTCAGCCAGCCTTAGGGCTTCCTGTGAATTGTCATCTCAAACAAAATTGCTTTTTTTAAAAAAAACAGTGTTCAATACTGCCTGGCTGACATGCTATATAAAGTAGGTCTCAGACCAAACAAGAAACACTGTATTAAATTCTAATTTTCCACACCATGTCTTTAAAATACGGAAATTAATTTTACCACAGTATTTCGTCTCTATTTACGCTTTAATATCCAAATGGATGTCTATTTAACTGATTATATTTGAATTACATTACAATATTGATGCTGGAAAAGGAACCTCATAAAACTGAAAATAGTCACATAAACCTTTCACCGGAAGTTCATTACACTAGTTCAAGCAGTGCATATACCCCATTGAAGAATGTTACCCAAGAATTTGATAGTTTCTCCATAATTGAAATCCTATAGAAGTCAGTGGGGATTAAAAGTTTGGTTGCCAGCATTGCTTAAAACATCTTTTGTATTCATCAGAAGAAAGAAACTGACTGAATACACGGATCACATTATTTACAACAATCCTCAGTTAGATAATGTTAGTTAATGAAAGAATAAACCTATACAGCAGGGGTGTCAAACTCAATTCCTGGAGGGCCGAGGACCTGCACAGTTTAGTTCCAACCCTGCTCCAACACACTTACCTGTAGGTTTCAAACAAGCCTGAAGGACTCAATTAGTTTGATCAGGTGTGTTTAATTAGGGTTGGAACTAAACTGTGCAGAGCTGCGGCCCTTTTGGAACTGAGTTTGACACCTGTGCTATACAGCATTAATTAATCATAGTTCCAACATTTTACAAATTCATTATTAAAATCCAAAGATGTGCTTGGTAAGTAGCCTAATGGAAAATACAGTAGGCCTACACATCTAGGCAGTTGTTCTCGCAGAATAAAACCCAACAACTTTTCAAGTATAGTATCTTATATATGTTATTAAACCGTTAGAAGTTCTATATTTTATCCATAATTTACAGAAGATAAAAATATTATTTAATAGTTGCATAAAAAACAACATTCAAATAAAAAGCCATACAAAGAAACAACATACAAATAAAAAGCTAGTTTATATTACATTAAACAAATGAATGATGACTTAAAAAATGATATGGTTGTTAAACTATTGCACTTTTTTTGTGTTGTCAATATGCTCATATTTATATATGGTTCCTATTGGTGTGTGTTGTTGCTGTTGTTATTTCAAAAATAACATACCTTCACTAATTAGAATCACATATTCCCGAGAGCCATGTTATAACGTTATCACAGTGAGTTAACATGAACTAACAATGAACAACTATCATTGACTAATGCTAAGAAAGATGATTACAAACTCATGGTCATGTTTGTAAATACATTAATGGAAAAAAGTAAATAGAAATAGACACAGAACACTCTCAGAAATAAAGGTACACAAGCTGTCACTGGGGCTGTACCTTTTTAAAAGATACGTATTTGTACCCAAATAGTCCACAGTGGTACCTAAAAGGTGCATATTAGTACCCAAATGTACCTAAAAAGTACCTTTGAGGTACCTTTATGGATCCTTCAGGTACAAATATGTATCTTTTGAAAAGGTAGTGCCCCAGTGACAGCTCTTTTACCTTTATTTCTAAGAGTGTACCACATTTAGCTCTCCCAAAAAAAAAAAGATTGTATCATTTCGACCTACATGGTCTTCATCGAAACGGTAGGTCCAAACATTACAATAAATACATTAATAACATTAACTAGAAAAATCTTGTTGTAAAATGTTAATGGAAATGTTGAGTAATATATATATATATATATATATATATATATATATATATATATATATATATATATATATATATATATATATATATATATATATATATATATATATATAATTTCATTTCTGGGAGAACTATCTCTTTAAGCAAACACTACCCAAGATTCAACGCATTTTGTCTAAGGTGTATATTTACAAATAATGCAGAATTAATGTATATTTGCAGTGCAATGTATTGCCTTTGCAATTTTTTTCATTTCAAGTAATTTTTTTCCTTGCGTACAAACACTTGCTAAAACACGGCTGACTACATGTAACTCTATATGGTTTTTCTCCTGTGTGCTTTGTGTTGTTGCTGTAATGTGAAACTGTAAATGATTGACTTGTTTGTTGTAAAGAACATGGAAACCTCAGCAGTTGTGAATTTGGCAGGATGGTTTGGCACAAATGTTCACACTCTCTAATTATGTTTAACATTTTGAGTTGTGGAGTTATCTGATGGCTACATGACAGATTTTTATTATTATTGTTATTATTCTTTTATCAGGAAAGGATTTACAGAATGCTTGAAACGCAGGTCAAATGAACGCATTCACATGACACAGGCTGTCTCAACATCCCACCTTAAGCCTTATCCTGAAGATGGATTATATATTTTTGATTCATGTCTTCACTTCACAGATAAAGGCGTACAGCTTCTACAGACACTTTGTTGAAGTGCACTTGATTAGATCACAGTTATTTTTCTTACATTAGAAAAATCTTCTTTTGCTTTATGATGTCAGCAAATAAATGGCTAAAATCTCGATTTTGTCTGTCATCTTGGTTAGTGATTCTCAAACAAATTATATACTCTTAAAACTGAATTAAATGTGAAAAATATATTGTCAAACTGTATGTTTGAAACAAACAGGCATGTAAAAGTTTGTGTATGTATATATATATATATATATATATATATATATATATATATATATATATATATATATATATATATATATATATATATATATATACATACATACATACATACATATATATATATATATATATATATATATATATATATATATATATATATATATATATATATATATATATATATATATATATACATATATATATATATATATATATATATATATATATATATATATATATATATACATATATATATACATACATATATATATATATATATATATATATATATATATATATATATATATATATATATATATATACACACATATATACATATATATATATGTGTGTGTGTGTGTGTGTGTGTGTGTGTGTGTGTGTGTGTGTGTGTGTGTGTGCAATATATGTGTGTGTGAGTGTGTGTGTGCGTACGTTTAAATAATAGAAATAATCATTCTAAAAATATATATAAATTATTTAAATAAATTATTTAAATAAATATTTTCTATTGGCCAAACAATTTAAGTTTAATTTTAAATCAGTTTAATTGTTTAGCAGTTTAATAGTGACTTAAGTAATATTTAATAGGTTAATACTTTGAACCTCAATGTCGCTAAAGAGCCACAGACCACTGCTATGGCACCACTAACTCGGTTAGTGCTCTTGTGTCAACAGAATATAACTTTCCCTGTAATTTAGTCGACTCTAATTCCAACATGATTAATAAAATACTAGTGTCAACAATTTGAACTGTAAACATAGTTTCACTTTCCTTTGGCTTAGTCACTGTTTTTAATAGTTTTAATCAATTCTAAAATATTTTTTTATACATTTGCAATATCTAAACTTTTGACACTTTCGGGTATTAAAATTGAAGACATAAAGACAGATGACTTGTAGAGGATAATAACAACAAATGTGCTCATTTATAATGAACATAGAGTGCACGTGGTTGTGACATCATGCACATGTGAGCGTAGAAAAAATGTACAGTCGCACAAGCATTCAAATGATTTTATAATCTTGCATATTGACAGCAGCTTTGTCACATTATTGGGCTACACACATCCCTGAAAAATGTCCGGAATGAAGCTGGTTGTCCGTTTTGATGACGATGGAGACACACCAGTGTCCACTCATACAATGGGTTATTTTTTTAAATGTACACTGGAAAAGTGATTAGTTAATTAAAGCGAGTAAACCATCCAGCAAATTTGTTTAACACCAACTAAAACACTATTTACACAAAGAAATGCAATTAAGTTGGTCCAACATGATTTTATTAAATAAAAGTTTAAACACAGGTGTATTTTTATTTAACTGAAACTCAGAGAGCTAATAATATCATATATGCCTATCATGTGTCGTATTTCAAAGTCTCTTGGTTTTATTTAAAGTTATTCTAAACGAACTAAAAGAGACATTTTAAGCATATTTCACGAGTCACATATACAGTTGATTGAGAATAATCTCAGGACTCATTTTAGGGCAGTTTATTTCTCACTTAGCAAAACAACAAACTGCAATTTTGCTAATAAAGGAGCCAACAACCAAAGCATGGGTGCTAATCTCAAAACTCGAAAGCATTGCATGAAAATCTTCTAAATCTTCAAACTAAAGTTGAGATTAAACTTTAACAAGTTTTTCTGTTCACTTTAAACACCTGGGATTACTTTTATTGTCAACATTTCCCGCCAGATTGGACCAACACATTTCCCTCATGTTGTCTCAACACCAAACGTGCTAGTTAACTTAATGGTTTACACATTTAAGCGGATTGAACACAAAACAAATAAATTGGCTAAAGAAATGACAAGAATTTTGCAGTTTCAGTGGATTTTAAACAGGTAGTTTGAATAAGCAGCAATAATCTTTCTTTTTGTGTATTGCAAACACAGTTGTTTGTACAAAAATGTTACTTGAGTACATTAATAGCTTTTAATTTTTAAATAACATTAAAAAGATGTACATCTTCATCATGTAATTTTATATTTAACAAATGAAATACTGTTTTATAAGTTTGATCAAATGAATGCAGTCTTGGTGAGTCTTCATTCAAAAACATAAAAAGGTAAAAGTTAAAGTTAAATGTTTATATTTAAGCATAAAAAGTTTGTAATCACATAATGTGTGTGTTTGTTTGTATATAATATTACATTTATTCATTCATTTATTAATTTTCTTTTTGGCTTAGTCCCTTTATTAATCTGGGTTTGCCAAAGTGGAATGAACCGCCAACTTATCCAGCATATGTTTTACGCAGCAGATGCCCATCCAGCTGCAACCCATCACTGGGAAACAATCATACACTACGGACAATTTAGCTTATTCAATTCACTTATAGCGCATGTCTTTGGACTTGTGGGGGAAACCGAAGCACCCGGAGGAAACCCACGCAAACATTCAAACTCCACACAGAAATGCCAACTGGCCCAGCCGAGGCTCAAACCAGCGACCCACTGCACCACCGTGACACCCCATATAATATTACTTTACAATAAAATGTATCATATAGTTTAGATAAAATTAAATATAAACAGTGTGAAGAGAAACTTTCAAAAGTATCCTTCATCTTAATAGATGACTTTTCTCTTCTCTTTTATAGGCAAGTTCAAAATTCCAAATGCAGAAAAACTTTATTATTGCGTTTCATTGTTTCATATTACTCATACTGCTCAACGGCGTAATAAATTATTTAGCATTTCCTCCTAGAAGCATGAGAGGGACTCATTTCTCATGTACAAGGGTAGTTTGCATGACAATACACTATTAGTTCTCCTTGTATGTTGCAAGCGGTTCATGTCTGCGGTCTTTGATTACAACAGAATGGGGCACATGAAAAAGTGCTCCTAACAAACCCTAATTACTCCCGTTAGGTAACACAGATAGAGAAGAACGTTCAGCTGCGTACAGACTTGAATGCTACATTTGCCTTGCCTCAGCAAATCTCCAAAGACTGAGGAGCAAATAGATGACTTCACTACAACCACAACATTAATGAGTACGCCTGCATATTTTACTAGAAGAAAAGGAAGAACATTTAATATTACAACAGTTTTTATTACATTAAATAATTAATACAAATTCTGTTCTATATTAGTACTTTATTCACGCTAATTATTTAAGTGTTACACTTTTAAGTATATTTATAAATTTTAATTGGAATTGTTTGATTACAACACTGTAAAACCCAAAGGTCAACTTTATCAAATGAAATGAGTGTTGTTAACTCTACATTTACTGAAAGTTAATTCTACTCATTTGAAAAGAGTTTTCAACTCAGTGTTGAAGGTAATGAGTTCATTAAATACCTCATTACTTCAACTTTAATGGAGTAAGTTCACACTACTCATTAGGATTAGCTTTTGAACTTAAATGGTTTGTTGTAATCGGTTTCCTCAGATGGTTTGAGTTGCCTTAATGGGTTTTACATCAAACGATTCCATGAGGAAATATAGATTAATAAATTTAAGCATACCATGCAACTTTCTGATGCTGCCGTCCCCATCATGCACTGGGGAATTTAGCAAAATATTTTGAGGCGTTTTTCAGTTGTATTAGCTCCATTTTGTTGCTGTTGTTGCTAGGTGTTATGACATCTGGAGCTCGTTTTCAACTCAAAATGACACATTCATTCCACATTTTATCATTGTTGTGTATTGTGTGCTAAGATTTGTAGTCTCTGTGTTAAAATCACATTACCTCTTTTCAAGGGTGGAAAGAGTGCTGAAAAATCAAACTTAAGTAAAAGTACCATTATGTGCCCAAAAATGTAGTGAAAGAGTAAAAGTATCTATTTATATCAAAAAATTTATTTCAACATGGTCGAAATGGAGTGGGATGAAGCACAAGCTTATTATTTTCCCCACCCATTATCACACACATCATTCGTCTCTTACTTCAACCTATTTCTTCTTTTACTTATCTCTTCTTTTTACATGAGACATATTTTATCCTTTTGTCATGTTTGACATATTATATGTTTGATTCCATTTGTACATTTACATGTTATAACATAGACCCAACAAAATACATAGTATTGCAAACAACCATTCATTGAAATTTCATCATACCTTTCTCATTTTATTCTTTCAATCACCTCTATTCATCATTATATTCCTTTAATAATATATATTTATACAACTTTTTAATTTAATATTGTTTATATATTAATATAAATAATAATAATATTAATATCCTGACATTGTTTGAGAATCTGTTTTAGACTTCCATAATTTCACAACACATACGGAAATACACAATTTTTTTTAAAACGACCTTGTTTTTAACCTTCTAAAATTGTTTTCTTCTCTCAGATTATATCCCCCTTGTCTTTCTTCAGAAAACTTTTGTATGCATTTCAGAAGTAATTTATTCCTAGTTTTAAACAAAAATTGTGCTGTTTTAAATTTAACCAAATCATTAAACTTAAGTATTCATTTATTCATTAAATTGTTTTCGGCCTAGCTCCTGTATTAATCGGGGGTGAACCGCCAACTTATCCAACACGTTTTTACGCAGTGGATGCCCTTCCAGCCACAACCCATCTATGGGAAACATCCAGACACACTCATACACACTCATACACTACGGACAATTTAGCCTACCCAATTCACCTGTACTGCATGTCTTTGGACTGTGGGGTAAACCGGAGAACCTGGAGGAAACTTACTCGAAAGCAGGGAGAACATGCAAACTTCACCCAAAAACGGCAACTGACCCAGCCGAGGCTCGAACCAGCGACCTTCTTGCTGTGAGGCGACAGCACTACCTACTGCGCGGCTGCGTCGCCTTAACTCAAGTATTTTCAATTTAAAAAATAAAGGATTTGTATGCTCCAAATACCCCACATCTTCACCCATCAATCTAATGACTTCAGTAGTGAGTAATTACTTAGTTTATTTATTAAATTACGTTACTTAGTAACGTAATCTATTGCTTAGTAATTACTCAGTCTAATAACGTGAGTAGTGAGTATTACAGTGTGAAAGGTTTATGCATTTACATGCAGTTTGTCTTATCATTGACATGCCATCTAAAGAGTCTCAGTGACTACATGTGAAGGTTTTGGACATCTTTTTGGACACTTTCCAAACATATCTTAAAATTGTTCGTTCTGATTATTATTATTTGATTGGACAGGAATTGCAGGACTGTTTTTTTCTACTTTAGTCAATCCCTATAGACAAAAAGTAGTGTCTGCAGGTTGAAGAAAAATAGTGCAGTAAAAGTACCGATACAGCACTAAAAATTTACTTAAGTGAAAGTACACATTTTTAAAACTACTTAGTAAATTCCAATTCCTGAAAGAAATGACTTCAGTCATTTGAGTATTTGTAATTTGTTACTTTACACCACTGCCTCTGTTGTGTCAGTATGTTATCATACAGATTAAAACAAGAAATCTACTGTTATTTACTTAAAGATTTTAAATAAAGAATACACTTTAAAGTCTACGCTGTTAAAGTGAAACTTGTAAAAAAAAATAGAGTATCTTACTTGAATAAGAATATTTAAATGAAAGTAAAAACTACCTAATTAAAAAAAATGAAGGGAAACATTTTAGTTTAGGTCACAATTCATGGTATTAACAAATCCTTAGCTAACACTATAGCTTAATAAACTACCAATTAGCTGTTTATTAATAGTTGATAAGGTATTGGCTGAAATAGGGATGAAGAATAAGATAATACTGTATAACTATTAATAAACAATTAATATCTTAATAATAGGCAAGTAATAAGCCAAGGAAATTTTAAATAATTCCGAAAATAACACTGTTAAAAAAGAAAATCAGTTTTTGAATCATGAAAAATTTTTCCTGTTTGTTTGTGCTTTTGGATTATATTATGAGACCTTAATCTTTCTTCCAACAACTTTTAACCTTAAAATATTAGAAAAGTTTACTTTTTTTTTAGCTTATTTATTAGTTTAAAGTGATATATTGTGTGGGTTGGTTCTGTATATTACGGTACAAAAACCTTGTAATAAACTGCCAGTACATTTACTTTTATTGTACTGACTTATTTCTCTCTATATTATTTCTTAAACATTCTATTATTTTAAACTACTAAAATGTCAATAAAAGTCACATTGTTAAACTGTAGAGTCGAGTTTTTAACATCAAAAGTTGACAGAGCTGAGATAAAACTCACAATGCAATTCATAACCACAAATAAACAGAAAGCACTTGTGAATCACAAAATAAGGAAACTGTTAATAAAGAGATCTTTTACAGTGTACATTTATTAAAAAACTGTGTGTATAAACTTTTACACATTTTTTTTCTGTGTATTTGCTGAAGAGATTGATATAAAATATGAGTGTCGTGTTAAGGTTTTGCTCAGAATATTTATGCAGAAGTACAGTTTGCACATTATTTATGCAGAAACATTTCCAAAAGATGCTTTATGGAAGGAGTTTATAGTCAGCTTCCAACAGATGGAGACAAACGCCTCCATAAATCTGTGTCTCTCCTGGGTCCTGTGCTGCTTGTGTTATGACCCGAACACTAACATAATACTCTCTTTTAAGACATCCACATACTCATATCCAGCACTCTGTCATAGAACCACAAACCACAATGGTCTTTGAGGCACTTCGGCACACCTGGCGCAGCGGGACGACCTGCTCAGACTTCATGCATCCACGAGGATCATTGAAAATGCTCAAATCAATTGCTCTGACATTGGGGCTGATCCCTTTCCATGAGTCTGCATGTGCACAGTGCAATTACCCGAGGCCAGCTGTGGGGTCCAGAGAGAGCCTGTCCACCGGCTCCTCCCTGTCACACCGAACCAGACTACACACACCAGGAGGAAAACACGCACCTTTAGACCCACAGGAGAAACAGCAGCTGTGGGACAGAGCAGACTGGGACATTCACTACTCCTGTTTATAAACCAACTAGATAGATGTATAATATTGAAATATTAATGAAAATTATATTGAAAAAAATATTATGCTGTTGAACATCACATCCATAGCAAGATGATATGACTGTTTATCAGCACTACATAGTAGCCTTGTGCTGCAGTAATGGACCAGAGCTGACATACAGCCAGCCATATCACATTTCTAAGGTTGTGATATTGTGTTTATACAAAAGGTCAACAGCTTAATAGTCTAACTAAAAATAACATCAATCCATGAAGTGCCTCAATAAACCTTTCTAAAACTTTTGTTTAGCAGTTGTTTATAATATCCATTCAAGAAAACATTTACTAACTTAAAGACTGTAGGGCTGTACAGATCACACCACAAACTGTACGTACCAATCACACCGAACCAGAAAAAGTTTGGACAGTATGGAAAGCACAAATAAAAAAGAAAGTATTGATTTCCAAATTTTCTTTGACTTTATTTCTTTGATTCATTGCAGAAAATATAAAAATAAAATATTTCATGTTTTGTCAACAACATTTCATTTGTAAATATACATCCTTCTCTGTCATTCAGACCTGCAACAGATTCCAAAATAAGCTGGGACAGGAGCAATTTAGGGTTAGTAATCAGGTAAATAAGGGGTTAGCACTGTTGCCTCGTGGAGTTTGCATGTTTTCCCTGTGTTTGCATGGGTTTCCTCAGGGTGATTTCTTCCACAGTCCAAAGACATGCGCTATAGGTGAACTGGGAAAGCTAAATTTGCTGTAGTGT